>NC_071283.1:15184626-15449626 GCF_023375685.1 Ictalurus furcatus | reverse complement strand
TTAATTCTAATCTATCAACTATAAAGTTGTCTAAAGTTGTGATGTGTTGCTTCTCAGTCGAACTCAGTTGTGTGTACCGTGATACTGTGATATGTATCAGGGGTTCTCACACTGCAACAGATATCTCTGATATATGCAAATTCTAATTTGCATAATATTTATATATTTATTAGATTAGATACTGAAAAACCCTGTCTTGCTTCTACTCAAGATAACTCTGGCAGCCTCCGAGGCATGAACTACAGACAGGAGATTTTAATAATATGAATGTAGAGCTCAGAAAGTACACAGACACGAGCGTAACCCGACTCTGAACACCAGGAACTTTCCCCACTTAAATATTGGCGTAACTTTTGACCAATCCTGTTTTGATATATTTGCATTACATGAATATTTTAGCTTTCGTGTGTGCGTGTGTGTGTGTGTGTATGTAGCTCCTGGCTGTTTTGGGCAACAGCATACATGCAGCAGTCGTTCTTTATAGCAGTGATGAGAGTTTATTTCACGCTCTCTGATCTGAGCGCTCATGCCGCAGGAATAAACAGCACTATTCCACCTTCCCTTCTGACCTTCGGTGTAATCACAGCTGTTCTTTTTTAAATTACTTATCTCTCTCTCTCTCTCTCTCTCTCTCTCTCTCTCTCTCTCTCTCTCTGAATAACACAACACTAACACCTGTTCCTGTCTGTGATGAAAAATAGCAACAGGTTTGTTTTTAAGAAACAAAATCAACACTGCTGTGATGTGTGTTCTAGTTGTTATGTAATTATCATCAATTAATTCTTAATTTAGTTGAAAATACAGATTGTGACATTTCACTTGATCGCTCATTTGGGTTATCACACAGACGACAAATTCCAACAATTAGCAAATCATGTAGATTAAAGGAGGTATGGCCTTTGTGTTTATTAGTTTCAGTGAAGGAGGCGTGGCCTTTGTGTTTATTAGTTTCAGTGAAGGAGGCGTGGCCTTTGTGTTTATTAGTTTCAATGAAGGAGGCGTGGCCTTTCTGTTTATCAGTTTCTTTGAAGGAGGCGTGTCCTTTGTATTTATTAGTTTCATTGAAGGAGGCGTGTCCTTTGTATTTATTAGTTTCAGTGAGGGAGGCGTGGCCTTTCTGTTTTTCAGTTTCAGTGAGGGAGGCGTGGCCTTTGTGTGCTTTAGTTAAACTGCAGAGGGCGCAGCCTCTGTGATTAAAGGAGACACACATTGTGTGTGTGTCAGTCACAGTGTAGGAGGCGTGGCCTCTATGCCTAGAAGGAGTGATCTACGTGGCTGTCAGTCTCAGTGAAGGAGGCGTGGCCTGTGTGTATATGAATATTAGGGTATAAAAGTGCAAAAGCATGCATCTGAAATAGATTTAAATCTGATGACTGTCTGATTAGGTGATATTAAAGTTTTTAAAATTCATGATTATTTATAAAGCAACTGAAAAGTAGGACCTGGTGGTTAGTGCTGGAGTATAATGAGCTAATATGCATATTATTATGAAACATAGAAGTCTGATTTCAGGCAGTCTGACTTCCGGCAGTCTGATCAGAGACGCTTTCGACTACAGATGTACGTGGTTAAAATCTTAAAGACGTCTAAAGAACAAGTAATAAAAACTGAATTTGTATAGCTAATGTTCTTTTTTACTGAGTAATACGTCCTGCTGCTGTAGAAGCGAGGGAGAGACAGACTGCTGGAGGGAAACAGGTTTTTAGCGGCGAGGATATAAACCCCTGTGATACTGAAGGTGACAAAACGAGAATAAAAGTGATACGCTGGCGCTCGTGCAGGTGAGATAAAACACCGTGGAGAAGATTCTCCAGAATTTCCCCGACGCTTCAGCGCTCTGCATTGTCGCTTCTACACCTGACTGCTCCGACTTATTAACTTCACCTCTAACTCTGACCCGAACGCTACGCTTATTACAAATTTATTTTAAAGCCATCAGTTGCTCCAAAAAGCAAACAGATTTGTCTTAGCAGGACTCCAAATTGGAGACGACAACGCCAAGTGTGTGTGTGGCCGAGTGCCAGGAGAGAGAGAGAGAGAGAGAGAGAGAGAGAGAGATGTTGAGTGGTTTAGAGGAAGAGAGAGTGAGAGGAAGACACATATAGGGGGAGAGAGAGAGAGAGAGAGAGATAAAGTGGAAGAGCCATGAATAGAACAGAAGGAGAAAAGAGAGAGGTAGAGAAAGTGACAGATATAAAGAGGAAAGAAATAGAGTGAAAAAGAAGGACGAGTGAAAGAGAGAGAGAGATAATGAGACATATATGAGAACAGAGGGTGAGAGGAAGAGATATGGAAATAGAGATATAGGAAATAAAACAGATAGAGGGAGACACAAGGAAGAGAGAGAGTGAGGGAATGAGAAAAAAAAGCAGGCAAAACAGGGAGGAAGGGAGAGGAATAGACAGGAACGAGAGAAAATGAGAAAGAGACATGTAAGGAGGGAAATAGATGAATAGATGGAGGATAGAGAGAGAGAGAGAGAGAGAGAGAGAGAGAGAGCGAGCACAGGAAAGACAGACAAGGACAAACAGGTGAAAAAGGGAAGGAGCATGAGTGAGGAAGTGAAAGAAGGATATATAAGGAGAGAGATTAATGATGGAGAGACATGTAGGAAGACATGGGGAGAGTGAGAAGAAATAGAGGCAGATGAGAAAGAGAGGTAAAGAGACATAGTGGAGAGAGTGAGAGGGATATAGGTAGGAAGATGGAGTGAGTGGGAGTCAGGAAAGATGAGGAGAGACCGAGAGATAGGACGGGAATGGGGGAGTATGGAGAGAGAGAGAGACAGAGAGCGGCAGGAGCGGCAGATGAGGAAAAAAGAGATGGAGAAAGACTGAGGGAGAGAGAGATAAGAGGATGAGAGCAATAAAGAGGAGAAAACAAGAGAGGGTGAGAATAAAAGAGGGAGGAATAATGGAGAAAGAGAGAATGAGGGGACAAGATCGATAATGAGTGCAAAGGAATGAAAAAGGGAAAGTGACAGGAAGAGAGGGGGCATGAGGAATAGATAAGGAAGGAGGGGAAGACAGAGAGGAAAGAGTGAGACGGCAAAAAAGGAGATAGTCGAGCAGGAAGAGTGAAAGAGGAAAGAGTCAGGAGTAAGAGAGGTGAGAAAAAGAGAGAAGGATGGAGAGACAAGATTTCAGAATGCTTTACCTCCGACTGTTAAAAAGCACTGACACTGGAGACTCCTTCCTTAAATGTTACATAAACGTCCATTTATGGTTGTTTCTATACCTTCTGACCAACTGACCAATCAGAACACAGCAGGCCAGCTTTGTTATCAGAGTACTGAAGTATAAATACTGTCCTGAAATAAGTCTCTGCTACGCTGTTAGCTTTAGCTTTGATAAAAGATGTGTGTAAGCTAGGTGTTAGCGTGTGTTCATTTTAGCATTATTAGCTAACTGGTTAATAAGTTAGTGTATGTATTCTTGTGTTATTTAATTTTTATTTTATAAGACTGTGAATCCAGGCTCGATATTACACATCCTACTTCAGCAGTTCATTTTTCTCTTCTCATTTCTGCGTGAAGGAATATTTTCATGTCACGCTCTCGTTCTCTATAAAGCCTACATGTCTCGAATCGTTTTCATATTCCAAACATTCCTGAAACATAGGTGAGAATAACCAAGTCAACGGGTCTGAAACGGAGCCCGATCTCGACCCGCCGTTCTTCTCTTCCCTCTTCATTTCTCTCCGCACCCGTCTTCTCTACTCTTATTAATAACGCGCCCGACCGAACGGCAGATTTTGAGAAATGACGCCGGAGCGCAATCACTCGTGTGTGGCGTTCGCTCCTGAGTAATTGCGCCTGAGGCTCCATTAATCAGGAGACAGACAATGAAGTAAACCGTAATGAAGCGAGATGAAGCTCGTGTGGAGGGAAGAACACAACAAGCCGGTCCTCTTCGTTTCCTGTTTGAAATACAGCCTCTCGTTCTGGATTCCGATTGGTCAGAAAGTGCTGATCCATTTTCTTTAACAGGAGCTCGGACGAACGCGCTCCCGTTCCACCTGAAAGGAAGAAATGTGTTTATTGAACCTTGTAAACAGTCAGAAGTAAAGCTGGAACGAAAAAGACGACAAGCTGCGATTTCTTTTCTGATATCGATCTGGACGGAGTAAAAGATTAAAGCTCTGCTGCATCACTCTCTTGAGGTAGAGATGAAGCTAGAGGTAATTATACAGCATTGTGGGTAATGTAACCCTAACCCTTAACCTTAATCAACATGTTGGTGAAATACATTTAAACTAAAAACTGTTCATTCTAAAAGAAATACTGCACATTTTGTGAAACTCGTTGTTTTATTCATAAAAAAAAAAAGCTCCAGGCGTTAGTTTCCTGGTGTGAGATGAGGAGAATTCCCTCGCGTTCCCAGAGCGAAGCGTAGAACCTGGTGTGACATCATGTAAGCTCCGTCTGACACAACCGTTGCCCGGAACAAAGAAAAAACGGAAAGCTTTAATCTCGGCCGCCGTGCGCTGAACCACAGGGCAGAAGCAGCTTCGCCAATTCCATGTCTCCTGTTTTATTTGTTTATTTATTTTCAGATGGGTTCTTGTTCTCACCTCCACATCGATCTGTCCATCGATCGGAGTCGGTCAGGGTAACATCATTTCAGTCATAAATACCATGTGACTTATCACGCTAAACCACTTATTATAGCCACCATGGGTGTGTCTCAGGGGACTGATAGGGGGACTGATCGGGGGACTGATCGGGGGACTGATCGCGGGACTGATCGGGGGACTGATCGGGGGACTGATCGCGGGACTGATCGGGGGACTGATCGCGGGACTGATCGCGGGACTGATCGGGGGACTGATCGGGGGACTGATCGGGGGACTGATCGCGGGACTGATCGGGGGACTGATCGGGGGACTGATCGGGGAGTCGACCATTTCAAGGTCTGTCTCAATCGCAAAATCCTTCCGGTGCACTGGAATGTTCTCTCCCTAAAAATAAAAAAAAAATATCCCACCATGCACCACAAAAACCAGGGAGTATCGAAGCTCACTGTGTTCCCTTGCTGGAAATGACATCATACAGTATGAGACATACCTCATGTGTTAGCCTATGTGACGGCCAGGGGCGGGGCTTCAGTCGTGTATGTTGTTGATGTAAATAGAGATGAAATTTATGAATCTGAGCAGCACTACTGTATATGGTATTAAAAATCATAAACACATTTTTTTGACAGATGGTGGAAAATGTTTAAACGCAGATTAACTACTGATTCACTGATTCACCACTTTGAAAAAGGGAATGCTTTTTACTAGCATGGACTTTAAATTTCACCTGACTAGCACAACTCCACCCCCTCGATTTAACCCAAATGCAATAATGACAACAACAACAACAACAATATATATATATATATATATATATATATATATATATATATATATATATATATATATATATTTGAGTTATAAGCTGGATAAACATCTGGAATTCTGCAAGCATGTGTTCTGTTTCAGATAGATAGATAGATAGATAGAGTCACAAAATTCACAATCAGTTCACAAAATTTTTTAATCTAGTTATTTATTTCTAAATCCTTATGTATTTACTGGAAGCACCACATCTGTGTTTGTACTTGGTTTATTTCCTTGAGTTCATGTTTTTTAAATTATTACTTGTATTATTATTATTATTATTATTATTATTGTTGTTGTTGTTGTTGTTGTTTAAATATTCATTCAGATTCAGACTACAGATCATACTATTATTTATTATTTATTAATATTAATTTATTCACATTTATTTGATCACATCTTCTCTAATTCTGTCCTATTTTACACCTTTTTTAGCTCCCGCTTTGCTTATATGGACTACGGTTCCTGTTCTCATTATCTGGTTGCTATGGCAGCTGATTATTTCCACCTGGTTGTCATTTCCCCTCGTTAGTCAGTGTAGTTATACCCGCTTGTGTTCCCTGTGTGAGACATAAGATATATTAGCTTTGCTTTTTATCTCCCATGGGTTCCAATTAAATCCAATTAAATCCAATTAAATCCAATTATTCCTCATTCAATCAATTTACTATTTTATTTATTTGACTTCATTTCACTGGTTTGTTTATTGGTCATCCTGACATTTTCCTCCATTATGCTGTATCTTGTATATATTATTGCAGAAATAGCAGGAAGTCTTAAAATCGCTAAAGCCTGTAAAGTCGGAGCACGGGTACGTCCGAGCCCGCAGTCGGCCCACGCTGCGGTTTGTTCCACGTCCCACTGTTCGCTTGCTGCCTCACCATCCAACAAGGCAGAAAGGATATAGAGATCTCAGCTGGAGACGTTTCTCACACCTCTGCAGGTTTCAGTGTCACGGTCAGGAGCTGGAGCTCGACCCAGAGACGATCTATACTGCAATTGTGCAGCCTGTCAAAGCAGGCCCTGTCTGAGCGGGGAAAAAAGACATCACTTCTCTCCAAACAGTAGATTTTTCAACAGGAACAGCAACTATGCTACTAAAAGTAAAGTCAGGTTATAAAGTTAGACATTTTGATTTAACACTTGGACAGTGGATCGGTGACTAAAGCAGCGACGCAACTATATATATATATATATATATATATATATATATATATATATATATATATATATATATATATATATATATATATCAATAACACATCACTAATTCAATAAACAAATTAATAAAACATGTAAAATTGTTATATTTTATTTGTTATTTTGTAATTATATAAATAAAGTGATAAATTGACCATTTTTAATTGAATGCTTCTATAAGGAAGCACATGATCTGTGACTACAGGGGAGCAGCAATAAAGGCTTAAAAGAAAGAAAAATTATATATAAATTGACCTTGTTTTTATTGAATTTGTCACCGAAGATGTTCCAGTTCTGACCAAAAGGGGGCAGCACTAAATATTAGGAAGGAAGGAAGGAAAATGATAAATTGGCAATTAAGAAATAAATAATTCTCTGAAAAAGGTGTACCACCTGTGACCAAGGGGGGGCAGCACTAAATGTCAATAATAATAAAAAAGTTATATATAAATTAACATAAATAAATTATATATATATATATATATATATATATATATATATATATATATATATATATATATATATATATATATATCTTAAAAGATATAAATAAAGCACAAATATAAACTGTTTATTTTGTTTATTTATTTATTTATTTATTTATTTATTTATTATTATTTTATCATTTAATGCTTGTAAGAGCACAGCTTATTAGATACAACATTATTCCCAAAGCTCAGGCTTTAAATCCAAAATAAATATGAGGAAACTATTTTTTTTTTTTTTTTTTTTTTTTAAAGAAAAAGAACAAAAGATTACACGGTTAAAGGACAAAAGCATAACCTCAGACTGGTCATTAAAAAATAATTGGTGATTGCATCAAAGTAAAACAAAAATAGAAAATAATAATAATGATTTAAAAAAAATAGACTAAAGAAATAAACACAAGTGGCCTTGACCTTTCTCAACCCAGAACTTAATCATGAATAAAATCTCAGTGAAAGCTTTTTAATCTTACACAAAAACAAACCAAGGTTAAATAAATTAGAAACGAGTAAAAAGCAACACTGAAAGTCAAACACGGGTGGGTATTTTTATCCATTAATATCTACTTTAGCAAGGTCAGTCATTATGTGAATCTCATTTCTGATCAATCAGAGATGTTCGCTACTGCAAGCTCCGACCCAATAGTTCCTGATCTGGAGCAGGAACTAAACCGGGATTCCTGAGATATGGTTCCTGGTTCCTGCAGTAGAGTTCATCAAAAAGCTCCTAATAAGGGAGTGTAGAACTGTCTGAAAGAGACATATACAATAGTAATAATTGTGAAAATGTGCTTAATAACCTAATCATGTCAATACTTATGAAAACTCTTTTATCATTTTATAATTTGTTTAATTTCTCTCGTCTTCACACTTTCACACTCCTCATCAGTCGTATAGCGGTTCCTCAAGTGTCAAATACAATATTTATTAATTAAAGAACATCACATCGTATTTTTTATCCCTTTACGGTTACATTTAATGCTGTGTAACATCCGTGAAACAAGTTATTTCCTGTTCTCACTTACGCTATAGCAGCTATAAACAGTCTTTCCCTCACTAGCCCGCTCTTTATCCTCTCTCTTGAAGTTAAAAAGACAAAACACGCAGCTTGTTGTCGTGGTTATGCTGAAATCGGCGCTGGACTACTTCACCATCAGCCCTAGCACGTCACATGACCTGTCTCACCGAGCACTCACACCTGTATCTCGTCTCAGCCTCATTAGCACCTCTACAATAAGTTTCTGCACCTCAGGGTCAAGCGTTTGTTGTTGTCGCGAGCCTCGCTCTTAGTCTGCATGTTTTTGCCCTGTATATATTGTTTACGTTTATGTTTTTTTTTTTTTTTCACTGCTTGGGTTGTTTCTCTTGCACATTTCGCATTTCAAAAACCGCAAAGCGTCCATCCTCTGTCCCGAAGATGTCGGAAAACTTAAAGCTTTACCTCAGACTCTTACAAAGCGCTGACACTGGAGACTCCTTCCATGAATGTTAAACAAATGACTCCTTACAGGAAGGAAACGTCATCACGTCAACATCAAGCAGCTGTTCTCGACAATGAAACTATACGAGAATGGAGACTTCAGAAAGGACAGCGCTGTGGTGTAAAGCCTCGAGCACGGGTTTTTAGGTATTATTCATTCTCGAAGAATAAAAGCTCAGAGAGAAGTGAGCGTTTCTTCCGAAATGGGGAACGGAGATGAGTGACATCGCTCACTTTGGCTAAATAAACGTTAATCAAAGACCAGCGAGGGAAGTGTGAGCCAAAGATCGAGCTCTGTAACTAAAATAAAGAGGAACGTAAAGACTTCCCAGTAGCCGTTATGTCCCAGTGCGCTCATTAAAGCCTAAAGTCTGAACCGTGCACTCACATATACGAAAGCACAAGCGTTTGATTTCTCCCGCTGAGAGAAAATCCTTTTTACTTTTCAGCCGGCTGGAAAATCTGCTGTTTTTTTTTTCTTTACCCTGTTCGGTGATGACGGACCGACTCCGAGCTCGGTGCACACAGCGTCCCATCTTCATCTGTATTGTAAGAAACGGAGGCCATTATATCCTGCTTTATTCCTCGTCTCTTTAATAGGTTTATGGTCCAGATGGGATTTTTCTTGATTTTTATTGATGGAGTGATCAGGTTCATGTCGAGCGCTAAATTATTGTTTTCATGGCTTATTTTCTGGTGTGCTTGCATTCTGATCGATTTTGTGGAAGAATTATGACGCGTTATTAGTTTGCTACAGAAACATTGAACCGTCTGAGAAGGAAAAGTAGTGCACAGGATAAAAAAAAAACCTGCTATAAGAAGTACTCTTTTATTTATAAATGTGTAAAAGATACAGAAACAGCTCTCTTCTGTTCATCAAATACACAGGCACTCGACATATCCATGTATTAATAATAGCTTATTATTAACACAACCGTAGGTGTATAAGAAATCCCAACGATCAGAATTTATTACCTGAGGACGTCAGGAACACGTCCATTACCCACTCTTTAATTTTAGGTGTTTTCTGTAATTAATCAAGCTCGTTAAACTCCGTTTCATCCAGCCCAGGCGTACATTCCTCTCCTAACTCTAATTCAGTTCAGCATAAGTCAATATTTTCCCCATTCACACTCGGTCATACTGGAGACTTGGATATTTTCATCAGTAGATATTTAAGTGGCGTCTGACATTTAAAACACATCAGGATGGTGAAATTTCTTCAGATGCTTTTTCACCTAAACTGGCGCGAGCGTTACATCCAGACACGTCAAAGTGAATGATCACGTGATTCAAATCATGTGAAATTTACACAGCTGGTGTTTAGACACTTCACGTGTTTTACATTTTTTTGTAGTATGTGCTTTTGTTTAAATGTGTCATTTTGTTCAGCACATTCTTCATTTATGGCAAGTGTAAATGTTTATATATTCTATATTTATACGGAGGATATACAGAGTTAAAACGGCAGGTTTTCGTGTTGCGAAAAATGAAACCAAGATGAAGCACGTCAGAACTGCTTCCACCCTCGATGTGAAATTACAACGTGTTAAAATGAACTGAAAAACAATCAGAAATATTTTAGCGGAAAATACAAAAACTTACAATAACCTGGTTGCATAAGTATACACACCCCTAAACTAATACTCAGTTGAAGCAGCTTTTGATTTTGTTATTACACCACTCAGTCTTCTTGGGTAAGAGTCTGTCAGCGTCGCACATCTTCACTTGGTGATATTTTCCCACTCTTTCATGCAAAAACATTCTAGATCCATCAGATTGTAATTCAAAAACTTTGACCTTCTTGTGGTGAAGCCGTTCCTTAGTTGATTTGGGCGCGTGCTTTGGGATCGTTGTTGTGCTGAAAGGTGAAATTCCTTTTCATCTTCACCTTACTAGCAGACACCTGAAGGTTTTTCACTAAAATCAAATAGTATTTGTAGCTATTCATGATTCTCTTCACCTTGATCAAAGCCTTAGTTCTGGCTGAAGAAAAGCAGTCCTAAAGCATAATGCTGCCACCATCACGCTTCACCATGGGGATGGTGTACTTCTGGTCGTGTTTTTTTTTCTTCTTTTTTTTTTTTTTGTGTGCCAAACATACCTTCACACAAAGGCGATACCTTTTTGGAATTGCTCTGATTAGACCATGACACATTTTGCCACATGGCTTGGGATGATTTATTTGGGTTTGGATGTTTTTTGTGAGAAAGGGCTTCCATCTAGCTGCCCTACCCCATTGCCCAGACGTGTAGAATTAGAGAGATTGTTGTTAAATGCAACGAGTAATCAGTACTTATCAGATATTCCTGCAGATCCTTTTAATGTTGCTCTAGGTCTCTTGGCAGCCTCCCTGGTACTTTTTTGTCTTGTTCTTTTCTAAATTGTGGAGGGACATCCTGTTCTTGGTGATGTCACTGTGGTGCTCCATTTTCTCCACTTGTTGATGCTAACCACTAAGCCTCTGTGCCCCACTTATAGAATATATATTATAATATAATTCATTATATAATATACATTTTCAGATCTTGTATGAATATATATATATATTTTTAATGCACCTTCACATGTGAAGGGTTTTGGATTTTCCCATAAGAGGAGCTTGATTGGATATTTCGATAGTAGCTGTACTGTACTGTAACATGTATTCATTGTAACCCTTTTTTTTTTCAATTACAGCGGCATTTATCTTCAGCACCAAGTGTCCTTTAAAATCCCATTAGCCTTGCCAACGCTAACTTTTTCCCCCAGGACAACCAACAAGAACCAGGACTTTGTGTTACATAATTTCCCCCCTTCCCCTCAAAACCTCCCTGAAAATAACCCTACAATCCTTCATTAACCTTTTGGCAATTTTCTTTGCATCAGCAGCCATGACATGACACTGCATACGAACTCTGTCTAATCTAACTCCTCTAATCACTTCCCATCTTTTCCTTCTCTTCATGTCCCCTTTCATAATAACACAATAGCGTCCGAAGCTAAAAGCCGCATCTGCTAACGAGCATCCCACCTTCGCCGTTAATCAAGAGAGCTCCGGGCTTGTGGATAGACACCGACGGCAATTAGTTTAAAAGGCGTTACTTGACATTTAACTCCTCCCCGCCTTTATGAGCTGCTGAATAGCTGACATTTGTATGCGGCTGAAGCGTTGCCGGGATGTAATTTGGCAGTGAGAGGAGTCTGAGTCTGTCCCTGCTGGCTGCTCTACAGGTGATGGAGATAGGGTGCGGGGTCAGAGAGACCAGACCGACAGCCTGGCACCCGGTAATTGGCCCAGATCTGAGGAAAAATGAAAACAAAAAACAAAACATTTCTGCTCTCATACAGCGTCTGGTTAAAGGTTTTGGAGAAACCAGCAACATGGAAACACAATGTGCAGGAATTCCACTTGGATTTCAGTTCAATAAAATGGTAAGGAAAGGTAAGACAACTAACTCGACCGTTAATTGGTTCAAGCCCCAGACAGGATTCAAGGATATGAGGATAGGTGGTTCAAGTCCAGCCCTTTGCTGAGTTTCTGGGCCCACAGCCTTACATCAGACAATCAGCGGTTCATTTATTTCACAGAACTGTTGAAATCTGGATTCTGATTGGACAGAAGGCCATTCATTCATTCATTCACTGTAATCTAGGTGAGAATTTGCACTGAACACTTACCTAGTTAATAGACACACTCACAAGAAAATAATTAAAAAAAAACTTCTCGAAGGTTCTTTAAGCACTCGTTAGATTATTAAGGGACTTCTTGGAAAAACTTAGGGAACTCTTTCAGAAACTTTGGGGTCCCACCACATAAAACCTTAATGGTTCTAAATAACTGTCTGACCTTCAAGAAATCAATAACAATTCTATCTTGCACCATGAAGTGTTCTAGTGTAATTTGTCCCTGTTAGGGAACTCTTAATGTTTCCCTATCAGACAGAAAGCTAACAAATCTTACCTACTCAAGGAACCCTTGAGGAACCCATTTTTCCAAGGTTGCATAGAGGAAAACACTTAAAGGTTCTCCAGATGGAAAAGCAAAGACACCTAAATGGTTCTAAAGAGTCTCATTCGAAAAATCTAGACAAAATTGTTCCATCTAGCACTGTTTTAGTGTTCTACAGTTTGTCGGTCTGAGGGAACCTTTAAAGGTTTCCTATCAAAGAAAAAGCTAAGAAGTCGTAACTATTCAAAGAACCCCCAATGAACCTTCCAAAACATTTTGTTGTAGGGCTGTACATAGAAACTTCAACCTTAAAGGTTCTCCAGAGGGACAACCAAGGAAAGCTTAGTAGTTCTAAAATTTTGAAGATTGTAAACTAGGAGAAAAATGGAAAGAAAGAAATCTAAATAAAAATATTCAATCAAGCGCCATTTAGTATTCTACAACTTTTCCCTCTGAAGGTTCTTCAATGGTTCTTTGGTTCCTATCAGAGAGAAAGCTAAGAAATTTAATTTATCCTTTTTTTCTAATGGTTCATAGAAGACTTTGCTGTAGAGTTGTACCTGTACATGGAAGATTGTCCTGATCACAATGAGTCCAAACCCAACACTGTGTTGATTAGGACACATGTTAATGGTAAAGCCATGCAGTGTACTAATCACACATTCAGATCCTTCATACTGGTTCTTTTGAGAACTTTAAGTATCAAATATTAAATTTTCCCTCCATCTGTCTTCTGAGAAAGATCTAGTGCTGGATAATGGCCTCCATTTTCCACAGAGTGCAGATGGATGTTAGAGGTCACCTGACACTGGTTCCTCCAAGTGTTCTTTACCCATTTTCTGTGGAGATGGTTGGAAACACCTCTCTGACCTTCTCAAATTGGTTAAGATCAGGTTTTCACCTCCATCCTCTCCAGATATATCTCGGGAACGTTTTAAGGTGTGTTTCAGGTCATGAAAACCAAAACGCAAGTTTAAAAGAAAACGAAAAGCTAAGAGGTCGGAAAACGTTTCTGAGATGTGTATAATAGTGCCCAAGGATGTGTCAGAAATATAATAATAAAAGTAATACAGAGACAACACACACACACACACACACACACACACACACACACACACACACATGCAGTTTCAAGCTGAGCTGAAAAGGTAAGAAACACATTTCTCCTTTTTAAAGTTAGCATGTTTAATAAATCTGTATCTATAGATGTATCTAGAACCAGAATCTAGAAGAAAAAAAAAAAACCTGTTCTCCAGTTTAATGCAAAGTTTGTAATTAGGTTTAGCTTTAATTAACAACAAATAACTGTGTGGTGTAACACTGCCATAACCATGTCACAGAAATATAGTTTTACAATTACTGCTGATTGTCATGACAGCTGCAGCCAATAACATGCTCATATTTGCTACTTGTGCACTAATTAGCATATCATTAGCATGTTTCATGACTGACTGGCTGACAGGTGTGTGTTATGTTCTTGTATTTACACAAGGATTGGGAATTTCAAATTTTAATCACGGTTCTAAATCAGTGCTCCTGATACTACAGTGGGGGTCGACACGCTGACTGCAGGTTCGTTTGACCTCGCGTGTCTCCCGTGATCTCTGGCTCACATCACCAACACAAATCCAATTCCTCGACGTGTGCTCGTCACACAGCACACAGGACTCGGCATAATCGTTGCCTAGGCTTATCGTTCAGGACACTAGCGATGCTAAGCTGAGCGAGTTAGTAACGAGGCTCTGAATGCGAGCGCTGTTTAACAACGAGTTAAACCAGGAGTGATGATGTGAACAAAAGCAGCTTCCTGTTTACACTGCGTTGCTTAAAAGTGAGCTGAACTGCAATAATTAATATGCATCAGTTTTTCTGCTTTCTGGTACCAAATGAAAATAACAATATAAAACACTAAAACAGATGATGCTACCTTAGAAGCAACCGTTTTTTGCAAACTGTATGGTGTACAGAGTTGTGGAATCGATCCACGGCTTGGATGGAACTCTACATGAATGCAAACCTGCACTTTTAAGCCCCGCCCCCACAAAAAAAAAAACAAGCCCAGTCATGTGTTACACTAAAAGTTTTGGTATGCTTGAGTGTTGAACAGAACAAATTAAAGTATTACATCATAAAGTCTAAGAGCAAATCATGTTCCAATATGCAAATGAAGATTTAGAGATCATCAGCAGAAACTAGGCAAAACCAGAGGCATAACAGGAAGTGAAACCTAAACGACGTACAGGTTCCTGATGTTCTTCTGCTCTTCGTTCTCATTCTTGCTTCAGACCTGGATGGAGAGCGCATTATCTGTCAAGTGTTCCATGGGGATGGAATCGATAAACTCAGAGCTCTGTCTGTGTCCACTCACACACTCACACACACTCTTGCTGCTCACACACTTTTTTGTGAAGATGCAGAGGACTGGTGCAGTCCTGCAGGAATCGATGTTCTGCGATTGATCTCTCTGATGAGTCTCTCACTGCATCTCCAAGTCTATCTGTTAGCTGTGGGTGATCACAAAGCTTGACAAGATGGCTGCTCAGCAACACACACACACACACACACACACACACACACACAGAGTGTTTATGATCGTCACTGGAGTCCTTGACAACCACGCCGACCCATAATGAGGTTCCTCAGAGCTCCTTAATCAATGCGCATCTCTCCATCTTTCATTTCGGGGCAAAATATAAACGATGTGCACGGAACCCGAGCGTAATTCAAAGATCTATCAATAACCCGATGACACGAGTGGTTTTGTTCATCTGAGTCCTGTGGCATTTAAAACAAGCTACAGAAAAAAGAGCGTTCTCACACATGTCCTTTAGAGAGCAGAATGAGTTTTTTAAAGGTTAGCTGCTGCTTTTCCTGCACGTTGCTCTTCATCACACTTAAGGCTGGCATCCCACCCGGTTTCCTGACATTTATGTAAGCAAAAATCTCCTCGGTGTGATTTATACAGACCGAGAGAAAAACAGTTGGGAAGAGTTTGAGGGAACAGAAAATGTGGAGAGTTAGGAGGTTGGGAAAAGTTTTGTGAAAAAAATGTTAATAATAATAATAGTAATAGCTGCGAACAGCAATGATGGGGCCAAGCACAAGAGAGGCAAAGAAAGGAGCTAAGCAAGCATCAGAGCATGACTGACAGTTCAGGTTTGGTCTATCAACATGAAATCCAAACTTATTTCTGACACGGACTGAAGATGTTCTGAGTCAATTTTGGTGAAAATCTGAGGAAAAGCAATAAATATGCTTTTTTCATGTCTCGTGCTCACTAGTTAGCACTGTTCCAGAACTGTGCAAACTGTGAAAAAAACAATACTAGGTTTGGTCTGAATATGCTAAAGCATTATGGAGATATAGCCTTACATCCATTTCGTCATGCTCGATATTCTGGTTCAGGTCACAGCATGTATCCTGAGAATTTCCATGAGGTTCAGTTTCCTGCAGACTACTCAGCACTGGCATCTGCAGAACATTCAGGCATCTGCATGGTCTTTGTTGGACATGGCGGCTTTGTGGTAAAAGCTTCCCCATTGAATGGGAGTTTGTTGGTTCAAACCCAATTACAGAGATTTTTTGAGGAAACCAAGATGTTGCGTGACTTTCCTGTTTCACGGCCGTGCAGTTTCCTTTAGCGTAGGGTTACATATATGGAGGTGAAAAGGTCTATAAAAGCCTTGGCTTGTACAAGCTCCTGTAGCTCATGTGGATGACCATCGCCGCTGACTTGAGAGGTTGTTGGTTCAAACACCAGCCAGGACCTCAGGATAAGAGTGTGGATGGTCCAGGGCAGCACTGGAGAATAAATGGGTTATGAAGAGAGGGGTTCGACATAGTTTTGCATAATTAAAAAAAAAAAAAAAATCTGTAAAACTTATGTCGAACCACCTTCTTCATTGTTCCCAACATCTTTCTGCTCCTGCTCTGTGGGGAGATGCCCTACTACTTACCCACCACCATGTCACATCATCCTGCCATTACCACATCACCCAGGCTGCCACTGGATCCCAAACCATCTACCCTCATTTCCTTGAATCCTGGCTGGGGTTTGAACCAGCAATTCTCCGGTCTCATTGGAGAGCTCTGGCCCACTGCAGGTGTTGCTTGTTGCCCTTTTGTCTTACATGGTGAGAGTGAAATAGAACCTACAATGAACCATTTAGTGGAAGAGGAGATGGTTGTTTCCTTTCAGCTCCCAGCAGTTTCATCATTTCCTCACAGTTCCTCTTAGTAACAGGAAGCCACTTCAAGGAGCTCCTCTGTTCAGGGTGAATAGAGGAACCCATTATGAACCGTTCCCAGAAAGTGCACAGGTACACAGCATTAACACGCTCAGTCAATGTGTGGGTGTGTGTTGCTCAGTGGCGCTCTTACAATTACTCTTCCTGGCTGAACTTCTACCATTAAGTTTGAATCTTTGCTTTTAACTCAGAATTAACAGGCGCTTGAATCCCCAACCTCCTGATCAGTAACCCAGAGCCTTAACTGTCAAGCCACCACTTCCCTGTCACCAGACCAGAAGGTTTGATTCTTTCAGGCTTTTACCACAAAGCCACCAAGTCACAACCTCACAAATAAAAGAAATACATATGCTCAGTAGGACGATGTTAATGAAGTGAGAGTCAAACTCTATGTTGCAGAAGCAAAATAAAGAAGTTTACTTTGAAAATTAGTGTGGAAAAAATTTACCCATATATTTGTTTATAGCTAGAAGCTATGTTGTAGAGCACACCAAATATTTCAGTTATGCACGACTCTGATATTAAACTTCAGTCCATTTCTCTTGGGTGATTTCAGTCTTCTGGCCTGGAAAGACTCCCACAGAGGCCTTGTGTGAACTCCGATGGAAAACGCTACATGAGAAAGAGAGACCGAGATCAGAAAAATAATAACCTGATAAATAATAAAGTGTGAACTTGACCCAAAGCAGTCTTAAGAGTCACTTCCTAAAAGAGTTTAATAATCACATAAGACATAAAGGTAACACATAAAGGTAAGTAATTTATGTGAAAAACAACAACAATACATCATGTGTGTGCATATGGAAGAAGGTAGCCTGGTCTGATGAATCATGTAAATTATCATAATCTTGTAGAAAAAAAAAAAAAAAAAAAAAAAAAAATACATGTAAATTAGTGCTTGCAAATGTTTAAAATAATGTCCTGATATCAGAGAAGTTCATTTCCCAGACTGAAAACAGAAAACTCCACAATGCTCCACGCGCGTCAAAGCGTTGCCTCGTGGTCTCACTGCAGTTTCTTCTCGCGCATGCGCATTCACGCGCCCGACTTCCGGAAGTAGTAATGTGGCTGGTTGTGTGCAAATAGAAACTACTGCACAGGCTATTGTTTTATTCGGTGCAAATCTGAAGCCGCAATGGGATCTGCCGAACTACGGACGGAATTATAAAATCTCCTGAAAAGTCTGAATATTGACTTTGTTTCTGTGGAACATCCGGAGGTAATACATCTTAAACTTTAAGGGGTTAAACCCCTCTGCATGCTGCCACACACGTTTAATTAATCCCGTATTAATGTAAGTCTGTGCGATAAATATAGTGAACAGTGTCGGTTGCAAATGAGCTTAATTTTCTTAAATCTATTTTAAGAAACTCTTAGTTGTTGTAGTAGTCACGCTTCTCTACGTACTGTATCTGTTACAATGCTGTAGTTCCGCTGCTGACCGCCAGAGGGACAAATAACAAAAACCTGAAGGACATCCCTGCTGAAAACAAACAAACAAATCAATAAACAACAGAAACAATCATAGACCTTATAATGGGAATTGTTTTGGTTTTAATGGAAACTTTAATGTTTCCTGTGGGTCTCTACTGGTAATTTGTTGCCTTCTATTGGTGGCATGTTATGTCTAGTGGATACCGTGAAGGACGGATAATGTTAATGGTAATGGTTTTAATGCTTAGCTCATGATTTGTAATGGTATCTTGGGGGTTTTCCAGCAGAGATATGACTGTATTTGACTATCCAAAATATTCTAAGGGAAAAATAGATTTTCATAAGTTCATATTAACTATAAATGTCTTTACTGTGAATCCATTTGTACACTTCTAAATAAAATGTGCAGTAATTTTTAGGGGCGTGAACCTCCACACACTACGATATGATTTCAGTTCTCAAGGAAACCATTCAAAACTTTGTTTCCATATGATATGGATTTGTTTATTAGCAAGCTCAAACTTTGATGCAACCATGTCTCTCTCTAATTTAGGGGTTTCACAGCAACGTGGGGGTGAATACTTATGCAGTCACAATTTTTATTTGCAAATAATTTCGCAAATTAGATTTTATGGGTCATTTTGTGTGGCTTCATGGCATATAATACCAATTAAGTCCATTTCTATTCCATGTTGGAGCGATACCAAATGTGGAAAAAGTTCAAGGGGGTGAATAATTGTGCTATATGCTTAACAGCCACTTTATTAGGAACACCTGTACGCCTGATCGTTCATGCGATTATCCAGTCAGCCAGTCGTGTAGCAGCAGCAGCACAATGTATAAAACAATGCAGATACAGGTCAGTAGGTGGACACGTGGTCTTCTGCTGTTGAAGTCCGTCTGTCTCAGGTGCATTCTGAGATGCTTTTCTTCTCACCATGATTGTAGAGTGGTTATTTGAGGTACCTTAGACTTCCTGTCAACTCAACTCGAACAAGTCTAACCATTCTCCGCTCTTCTTCATCACGTTTTCTGCCTGCAGACCAGCACCACTCTGGATCAACACCAGAGACTGCTGTGTGTGAAAACACTAGGAGTTCAGCAGTTTCTGAAAGACTCAAACGTCCTTGTCTGGAACCAACAACCAAGCATTGCGCCGATGCTACACGATTGGCTGATGGATTGGATCACCGCATTAATGTGCTGGTGTTCCTAATAAAGCGGCTGGTGAGTGTTTTTCTTTCTTTCTTTCTTTTTTTTTTTTTTATTTTTTGTGGTTGTCATTTTAAAAGACAAAGGCGCTACGACACCTGGCTGTTGGTGTGGGACGTGGTGGCATTGTGGTAAAAGCCTTGCCTCTGACTTCAGAGGTTGCCGGTTTGAGTCTGGCTTGTCCTCAGGATTGATGACTTGGGTGGTGGAGAATGGAGAAAAGTGTGAGTGCGAAAAGTGCGAGAGAAAAGTGCGAGTGGGTGGTGGAGAATGGAGAAAAGTGTGAGTGGTTGGTGGTGAATGGAGAAAAGTGCGAGTGGGTGGTGGAGAATGGAGAAAAGTGTGAGTGGTTGGTGGTGAATGGAGAAAAGTGAAATGGAGAAAAGTGAGAGTGGGTGGTGGTGGAGAAAAGTGAGGGTGGGTGGTGGAGACAAGGGAGAGTAGAGGAGAGGGAGACTGGGTGGAAGACCTCAAAAACTGTGTGGGTGTAAGAGGAACTGTTAATTGGAAAATAGAGTGCCCAGATATTGCCCCCTTGGTTAGGTTACACTCCTCTCTGGAACTCTCTCCAATCACACCCTCTGGAACCATGTGCCTCACTGCTCTTGTCCACACTCCTCAGGTCATGCCCTCTGGAACCATCTCTGCTCTTCACTTGTCACACCCTCCAGAACCATCTCTGCTCTGGTCACACCCTCCTCACCTTCCACAGGTCACGCCCTCCGGAACCATCTCTGCTCTGGTCATGCCCTCCTCACCTTCCACAGGTCACGCCCTCCGGAACCATCTCTGCTCTGGTCACGCCCTCCTCACCTTCCACAGGTCACGCCCTCCGGAACCATCTCTGCTCTGGTCACGCCCTCCTCACCTTCCACAGGTCACACCCTCCAGAACCATCTCTCCTCTGGTCACGCCCTCCTCACCTTCCACAGGTCATGCCCTCCGGGACCATCTCTGCTCACAGTGGTTGTTCCTGAACCTTCAGCACTCATATATGGAGACCTGGCTGGGGTTTGAACCAGCAACCTCTCAATCCAGAGGCCTTGCTCAACCACTTGAGCCACAGGATCTCATACTCATACACTCTTTTGTAGAACTTTTCACTTTTGTATGCTTAATTTTGAGTTAAACGCTAAAACAAAAGTAACGATTCGAACCAGGGATGTGCTGCATCAGCAGTCATGACACTAACCACTAAACCATTACTTACGGCTACCATTTGTTTATTGGACTTCTATATACTTAATTTTGAGTTAAAATCTAAAGCAAAAGCAAAGATTCAAACCAGGGATGTCCTGCATCAAAGGCCATGACATTAACCACTACACCATTGCTTTTTGCCACTAGTTGTTTATTGGACATTTGTATGCTTAATTTTGAGTTAAAAGCTAAAGCAAAAGCTAACGCAAAAGCAAAGACTTGAACCAGGGATGTCCTGCATCAAAGGCCATGACACTAACAACTACACTATCACAGGGTATTGGTGGTGTTTGCTTATTGGACTTTTGTCCATGCACTGAAATGTTAATGGACGAGGAGATGATTGTTTTCTTTCAGCTCCTAATGGTAGAAGTTCAGCCAGGAAGAGTAATTGTAAGGGCACCACTGAGCAACACACACCCACACATTGACTGAGCGTGTTAATGCTCTGTACCTGTGCACTTTCTGGGAACAGTTCATAATGGGTTCCACTATTCACCCAGAACAGAGGTGCTCCTTGAAGTGGCTTCCTGTTACTAAGAGGAACTGTGAGGAAATGATGAAACTGCTGGGAGCTGAAAGGAAACAACGATCTCCTCTTTCGCTAATTGTTTCTTTGTAGGTTCTATTTCACTCGCACAATGCAAGACCATGTAAGGGCAACAAGCAACACCTACAGTGGGCCAGAGGTTGCACCATGGTCTCCAATGCGGCAGCGAGTGGAGAAAAGTGAGAGTGGTGATTGGAGAAAAGTGAGAGTGGTGATTGTAGAGTAGAGTAAAGGGAGCAGGAGGTGAGATGTGTTTGAAGATGCCAAGGAAAGTGTTGGTGAGAGAAGAAATGCTAGCAGAATTTTCCTACATATGCAAATCTAAGACACTTTTTTCAAGCTCCATGACACCTGAGTTTCATGCCAGGATATTGCCCCACAGCTGAGGTTACGCTCCTCAGGTCATGCCTTTCAGATCCTTTAGCACCACTCAGCTCACACCCCCCCCAGAACCATCAGCATCACTCAGGTCACTGCCTCTACAACCTTCAGCATTGCTCAGGTCACACCCTTCAGAACCATCAACTCTGCTTACACTGGTTGTTCCTGAACCTTCAACACTCATATCCTGGAGACCTGGCTGGGGTTTGAACCAGCAACCTCTCAACACAGAGGCCATCCTAAACCACTTGAGCCACAGGACCGCTTGCTCATAAGCTGGTTTGTAGAACTTTTGTAGAACTTTTCACTTTCGTATACTTAATTTTGAGTTAAAAGCCAAAGCGAAAACAAAGATTTGAACCAGGGATGTGCTGCATCAGACACCATAACATTAACTACTATACCATCACTGGATAGTATTAGTGTTTGTTTATTGGATTTAATTCTGAGTTAAAAGCAAAAGGACAGAATCAAACCAGGAATGTTCTGTATCAGCAGCCATGACACTAACTACTACACTATCACTGAGCATTGATGGTATTTGCTTATTGGACTTTTGTCCATAGAATGAAATGTTTAATGGAAGAGGAGATGGTTGTTTTCTTTCAGCTCCTAATGGTAGAAGTTCAGCCAGGAAGAGTAATTGTAAGGGGACCACTGAGCAACACACACCCACACATTGACTGAGCATGTTAATGCTGTATACCTGTGCACTTTCTGGGAACGGTTCATAATGGGTTCCTCTATTCACCCAGAACAGAGGAGCTCCTTGAAGTGGCTTCCTGTTACTAAGAAGAACTGGAAGGAAATTATGAAACCGCTGGGAGCTGAAAGGAAACAACCGTCTCCTATTCCACTAAACGTTTCCACTCGCACCATGTAAGACAAAAGGGCAACAGGCAACACCTGCAGTGGGCCAGAGGTTAGCACCATGGTCTCCAATGCAGCAGATGACAGGGATTGCTTCTGTGCTTTTGCTTTAATTAAGGAGTATGTGTACAAAAGTGGAAAGTTCTATAACACAGGCAGCTAGAATGAGATCCTGTGGCTCAATTGGGCGAACATCACCTCTGGGTTGAGAAGTTGCTGGTTTGAACTCCAACCAGATCTCCAGAATATGAGTGTGGAACAAGGGTCACCAACCCTGTTCCTGGAGATCTACCTTTCTGAAGACTTTAGCTCCAGCCTTAATCATGCCCACCTGACCATCTAATCATTTCCCTAAGAAGTTCTTGATCAGCTAAACCAGGTGTGTTAGATTTTGGTTGGAGATGAAACCTGCAGTAAGGTAGATCTCAAGGAAGAGGGTTGGTGACCACTGGTGTAGAAGGTTCAGGAATCAGTGACACAAGCAGTGTGGAAGGTGCAGGATGGTTCCCCTGTAAGGGATATACAGCTTTTTTACAGGCATGCTGTAAAAAAAAAAAAAAGATCAGTCAGACTTTCTTGGTATCTTCAAGCACCTATTCTTAGTCAGCCTTTTAAGAAACCATACCAGATTTGAACCAACAACCTCCAAGCTCAGAGGCAAGGCTTTTACCACAAAGCCACCAAGTTCCAGACAAACACACTGGTGTTTTATGGGCCTTTGACTTTTAAAATGACAACCAAAGAAAAAAAAAAAAAAAAGAAAGACACACCTACCAGCCACTTTATTAGGAACACTTACATAGCTGCCCCTTTGCAGTGATCCAATCAGCCAGTCATGTGGCAGCAGCTTGATGCATAAAATTATACAGATACAGGTCTGTTAATGTTCACATGAAACGAAGTTAATAATAATGAGTCTTTATTGGTCACCTATACATTACAGCACAGTGAAATTCTTTTCTTCACATACCCCAGCATGTTAGGAAGTTGGGGTCAGAGCACAGGGTCAGCCATAATACAGCACCCCTGGAGCAGAGAGGATTAAGGGTCTTGCTCAATGGCCCAACAGTGGCTAAACCAAGGCTTGGACCCCCAACCTTCTGATCAGTAACCCAGAGCCTTATCCGTCAAGCCACCACTGCCCTGTAGGACTGCGGGATGGTTCTTGGTACCAGACAAGAAGGTTTGATCCTTTCAGGCTTTTACCACAAAGCGACCATGTCACAACCTCACAAATAAAAGATAAATACATGTGCTCAGTAGGACGATGTTAATGAAGTGAGAGTCAAACTGTATGCTTGAAGAAGCAAAATAAAGAAGTTTACTGTGAAAATTAGTGTGGAAAAACTGTACCCATATATTTGTTTATAGCTAGAAACTATGTTGTGGAGCACACCAAATATTTCTTAATGAAAAAAAATAAAATGAAGAAAAAATAATTCCTGATTTAAAAAAAAAAATCCCACTGTGTGTTTTGTTCCCACCAGGTTTTCACTGTGGAGGAAATGATGCCTCACGTACAGCACCTGAACGGAGCCGTCACCAAAAACCTCTTCCTAAAGGACAAGAAGAAGAAAAGCCTGTGGCTCGTCTCGGTGCGTCATGACCGGCAGGTGAACCTGAACGACCTGGCTAAGAAGCTGGGCGTGGGCAGCGGGAACCTGCGCTTTGCGGACGAGGCGGCCATGTTGGAGAAGTTCAGGGTGGGTCAGGGCTGCTCCACGGCTCTCGCGCTCTTCTGCGACAAGGACCAGAGCGTGAGGTTCGTCCTGGACAGTGATTTAGCCGACGGGGGCCACGAGAGAGTTTACTTCCACCCCATGACCAACGCTGCGACTTTAGGACTGAAACCGGACGATCTGATGAGGTTCCTGAAGGAGACGGGACACGAGCCCATCCTGCACAGCTTTGATTAGATCTGTTGTAGGTCAATGACAGGAAATGTGTCATCAGTGAGACATCAATAAAAAACACAAACATGTCACCTTTATTTCTTGATCAAAAATTCAATCATTACACTGGCTTCATCCTGAAACACTGATTTAATTTTTTTTTTTTGGAAAAAGGTCTTTATTTTCTTTATCCAGTGAGTGGAATAAACAAAAAGTGATGCTGTGGTGCAGAAATGTGAGAAAGTTGATGTCTCTGTGCTGAACACCAATGATAAGACTGGATAAAAATACAGAGATACTTTCACTGAGCAGAAGGATGAGATTAACCTTGTATTTTAATAATAAACGCAAATAGCTTCTTGGACACGGAAACCAACTATGGCCGCGATTTGACGTAACTTTAAGCTGCATCTTTATGTTTTCCGACATTTTCAGGACGGAGGCGTTTAAATAAATAAAAAAACAAATAAATAAAAAAATGAATTTGTCTCTTGCTTCAGTAACATCCTTCATTTTATTTTTTCCTTCAGCCTCATGTACAGGTGCATCTAAAAAAAAAAAGAATATCGTGGAAAAGTTCATTTTTTTCCATAATTTAATTTTAAAAAGTGGAACTTTCATGTATTCTAGCTTCATTACACATAAAGTGAAATATTTTGAGCGTTTTTTTGTCTTAATCTCGATGATTACGTCTTACAGCTCACGGAAATCAAAAATCCAGTATCTCAAAATATTACAATATTTTTAAATAGCACTTTTTAAAATTATGGCAAATTAAAATAATTACAAAGAATAACTTAAAATGGCCCTTCATGACCTACATGAAAGATTTTCAGTAGATTTAAACAAATCAACTTGAAAAAAAGTGAATAAACGAGTAAACAAAAAATATTTAAAAGCAAATTTGAATTGATTCGCGCTATCTTTGAAATTCGCTAATGAACCGTAACATGCTTCATGACCTCGAGGTGTTCTGCTTTCATGTAAAGCAGAAAATTATTGACCGACTAATTCTCCTAAAGATCAAGGGCTGATTTCAGCGGCCGTGTTTTCAAAAAGTCTTTGATCTGATTAGGAGCTTTACGTTTGGTAGCCTTGATCTTCTAAAAAAGCCACGTCGAGGCATTGTACTGCCATTTTGTTCGCAGGACCATTAACGTTATACAAGCAAACATGTCTTTAACCCTTTATTACACACACACACACACACACACACACACACACACACACACACACACACACGGCCATTCTTTCTCTCGGAAACATTTCTTCTCTACTGTTTGTCTTTGTGCTACTGAGACGTGAGCGATGGTGGAGATATCCGTGACCTCGCTACTGTTCAGCTTCGTCTTTCATTGAGATTAAATGTCTCGTCTGTGTAGCGAGGTAACGAGTGTTAACGAGGGACGTGCATGTATAAACTATAATATTTCGAAACTTTTTTAAAATCAATGCGCTGATCCGATCCGTTGTTTATGTAGACACTGATTCTGATTGGTCAGAAGTTGATTGAATGCAAATTCCAGGTTTATGTATAATACGCTCGTTCTAATACGTGATAGTTTCTATAGTAACAGTTCGTTCACAGGGACTTGTGTTTCAAATCGGTGATACGGTGAAGTTTTCTCAGTGTCGTGAACATTCATGGAAGGAGTCTCCAGTGTCAGAGCTTTGTAACAGTCAGAGGTAAAGCTGTAACAGCAACAAGGTGCGTATTATTTATTTTTATTTTTGTCTTATTAACTGTAAGAGAGAGGAGAAAGAGAGGCTGGTGAGGGAACGACTGTAACGTGGCTATAATGCAAGCGAGAACAGGAACTTCCCCTACATTAAATGTAACTGAAAATATGATGAAAATATGAAAATATGCTGTGGTGTAAGAGGAATAATAAAACACTTGGGGAAGTGCAGCTATAGGAAAATAATCAGCTTCAGGGTGGGAGCAGTGAGAGACAGTGATTATTTTACTACAACAGCATGACATGGGGTGGTTTATTCCTTACTTTGGATAGTTGAGGGTTCTTCGCTTCTTTTTACATGGTACTACTTGAAATCCTGTCTGGAGTAGAAACTTGGCTTCTACATAGAACCTTTAAAGGATAACCCGAAGGGTACAGTGTTCATTTAGCGATTCCTGATGTGCATTTCCTGATCATTGTCATGGTTACGATGTAGCACGAGAACTGATTTAGAACTGTGATTAAATATTATACACCAGGTCTTTATGATATTATAAGAAAATAACAGGCAGCCAATCAGAAACGAGCATTTTTTCTGCAAATGCTTACGTCAATTAGCGTAAAATCAGCATTGTGAGATGAGGTGAGCGGTCACTGCTGAGAACATGAAGTCAGCTGTAATAATAAGGACGCTTCCTTATCTATGAACTAATGATGTGCTATAACATGGCGCTATAACTCAGCTATTAACTCGTTTCATTTGATTCTCTTCAAAGAAAACTGAATAATAAAAACAAAATGCTTCTTCTTATGGATCACTGATTTTATTATTTTTTTCATGTCCAAGTCGTTTACTTTATTCCTCCGTTACTTAGCGTGAACGCTTGCTCACGTCGTTCGCTAAGCAAAACAAATGAGTGCTTTTAAAAAAGGTCCACAGTGTATGAATTGCAAATAGTTTCAGCCATTGATCTTTCCGTTCAGTCAACAGTCGCTTTGGAATCAGTGAGAGACGGAGATTAATTTCCGATGCTGAGTGTGTAACTCGGGGCGACCTCGCCTGGGAGTCTCTCAGGGGGGAAAAAATGGAAAGAGAAAGGGATCGTACACTTAACTTTGGATTCGTGCATATTTCCGTGTTAAATGGGAAGCGCTACGCCTTCCTGACCCACGCCA
This sequence comes from Ictalurus furcatus, assembly GCF_023375685.1. Classification (NCBI taxonomy): domain Eukaryota; kingdom Metazoa; phylum Chordata; class Actinopteri; order Siluriformes; family Ictaluridae; genus Ictalurus; species Ictalurus furcatus. The sequence goes on along the minus strand of NC_071283.1, from coordinate 15,422,507 downwards.
CACGAAATTAGACATCAAACGCCTTTGTCACAAAATGAACTGCTGTTTTGCATGGTAATTGAAACGAATCCCAACCGACCAGCAGGAAGCCAATTAACTTTTCTTTCCACTCTGAATGGTTGGCACTGGGGGAGTCATTTACTGCCTCTGTCCTGATAAATGAATGCTCTTGTGCGTATGATGTCTCTGTCTCTCTCTCTCTCTCTCTCTCTCTCTCTTAGCTCACAGGCCTTTTTCTTGATTTATGTTATGCAGTTAGCGTTGGCATGTCGTGTCATTTGCATCCTTGTCCTTCCAGAGCTAGCTCTTTAAACGAAACAACGCTAATTCGAGTTTTTTTTTGCTCCCATTTGGTAAACAGTGATCGGGTCGTGTCCTTTGTATTATGCCAACATGCATCACATAAACTTGTGAAAGGTTTTTGTGTTGTTTATCTCGTTTAATCGATTATTTCCAGCAACAAAGTGTATTATATAAACAAATGAGTATTAAAAGAAAATTCTAGCTAGAATTTACCACATGATTTCAGGTCAAGGGTATCAAAATTGTTCACTGTACGTGGAAAATGTAGGTATCTAGCACTGATTCAGCATAAAAGTGTTTTCTAACTTTTTCCTCCAAAGTTTTTCAGCTACAAAGACCACGTTTGAGAACCCTGACCTACGCTCACAGGCTAAATTCTGCATTTTTGCTCAGAATTTTCCTTAAATATTCAATGTAGCACTTATTTATCATAAAAGTCTATAAATAAGTATAAAGCTTCACAGTAGAGTTCCTAGCTAACTAATTTTCCAGCTACAATGACTCAATGTTGAGAACCTATATGCTAAATTATACGTTTTTGCTCAGAATTTTACTTTAATGCTCGATGCACAACATTGCTGCTGGAAATAATAGCTAGCTAGCATTAAACTTAAAAAATAAAATCTATGGACGTGCATGGTAGAGCTCCTAAGCTAACTACAAAGACTAATTTTGCAAACGCTGACCTGGAATCACATGCTAAAATGCAAAAAATGTTCCCGGTATTTTTCTTTAACACAAAATGCAGCTAGCTAGCACTGAATTAGCGTAAAACCATCTTCAAGTCCTATCTAGCTGCTTTTTCTATCAACAAGGTTGTGCATTCATAATTAAAGGAAAAATGTAGGCAACCCCCCACAAAAAAAAACATTTTCCACTGGATAGATGCTAAAAATCTAGCATGAGAGCAGGTGTAGCTTAGCAACTAACCAAACATTAAAGTCTTAAAGCTAATTTAAAAAAAAAAAAAAAAAACATTATTCGAATTGGTTTGGAAAAATGATGGGACAGTGAGTACCTGTGTTGATATTCAGATGGTCGCAAATACTTTAGAGCCACGAATGAGATGTTTCCTTACAAAACTGTTCATTCACTTCTTGCATATTTACGAGTAAATAATATGACTTGTATGGTTGAATCTTGTCCAGTTTCTTGATGCATCTGAACCCTTGACCAAATCCAAAAAAGAAAAAAAATCCACAGCTTCTCCTATCCCACTTGACACTGAATGTTTGAGGTGTTTTGTCTACCGGTGAAGGGTCATGATTCCAGGATACCCCTCCTGTTTCCATTGGATGAGTAATTAATCATGAACCAGTTAACCAAATGACCAAGCAATTGGTCTGTCAACAAGCCAGCCATGTATGATGATGACGATGCTGAAAGGGGGGGTTTTAATACTCCATGGAAAACCTTGGGTAAATTTATTCCCATCTAGCTAGTTAATGCCAGGGTAGGTGTAGCTTAGCTACTCACAAAACAACCAAATGCATTCAAGCTGACCTTTTAGAAATCGAATTATTCGGATTGGTTTGTAAAAACAGCAGTACTAGTGGTATATGCATCGATATCCACAAAAAAAGATGGATTAGAGTCACATGTTTGTGTCTTATGAGACATTTCTTTATCTAAGTGTTACCAATGTCCCTAAATGTGTTCTGGTGACGTTGGTTGCACCTTGTTGAGTTTTTTTTTTTTTTTTAGATGCATCCAAAGCCTTGACTACATCCAAAAAAAAAAAAAAAATCCACATCTGATGCAACTTTACGTTAAAAATGAACAACTTCTCGTTGTTCGTCACTCGTTTGGTGGAATCAGTAAAAACGAGGCTATGACTTTTGCTCAAGAGAAGGGTCTTGATTCCAGGACGCCACACTGCAAGCCAGAAATACTCCCATTTCCATCGGATGAGCGATTAAGAATGAACCAGTGAATTAAATGACCGAGCAATTGACCTGTCAACACCGTAGCCATGCTTGTTAACTATGTGGCTGAAATGAAGGGGATGGGTGGGTGGGTGGAGGAGTGGGTGCGGGTTGTAGCGGTTGGGGGTACAGATTGCTGCAATTAGCTTAATGAGTAGACGAACCTCCAGCCAATCCCCTCCTGGACCATTTCCACTTATGGTCTGGTTCTGGTGTGTGCCGGCAGATGCCAGACCTGATTACCTTGTTAGTGACTCGGGCTTCGACCTCAATTCTAGTTTCTTAATCGTTTTAATGGACAAATAGCAACGCAATGTGATGTGCTTCTTATTTTTCAGCATATTTGTAGTTGAAGTATCTGGTCTTTCTTGCAAATAATGCTACCTCAAAAATTTTAAAAGGACTATTCAGAATTTTTGGTTCTTATTCATTTGTGTAAATGGTAGCAGATCATTCAGATCTTTTTGTGTGCTCTGAACGAAGTAATTCCTGTCCAATTTGGTCTGCCATTTGCCAGATGGGAGACACAAATTGAGATATTCTGTTAGTCTTCATCTACTCCATCACGAAAGCAAAGGAGCAAACACATCATGCAGAGATGAGCTCAGAGTAAGTCATATTTGTTTGTTTTCTTTTTGTTTGCCCTGATGCAGTAGATGAAAAATAAACACTGGCATGACTGATGTGCGCGCCTGTTACATTCCCCAGCTTGTTTTCTCGCCATTAGTACCTTGCGAGATTGCGTAGTGCTTCATTGTTATTCCACATAACGACTTGTCAACAGACCGTGGACGCAACAATGAGCTCTAGCTCTTACATTTAACAATGAACAATTAACTTTTTTTTATATTGCTACCCATCGGCCAACAGAAGGTCATTAACCATAATACTAACATCATATATTGTTAGTATATCACCAAATATTACCATCAACAAATCAGGAGAATTTTTTTCATGCTAGGTTATCATTAGCATAGGTATTAGTATGGGTAGCAGGGTTTATATCATTAAAAATAATAATTGCCTGCTTATATTGGTAGCTCAAAGCCGATAATATGATTCTACGTATCATGTTTTTCATGTTTTAATAGCTCTATGAACTTTGACTAAAAAATATAATAAAATCAATATCCATTTAGTCGACCGCTAGAGCATGATGGGAAAAAATTGGGCATTCAAAGCAAGGAAATTGTTCTTTTCATGCATGTTATGCCTCCATTTCATGGCTAAACCACTCATAAAAGTTGATTCCATGAATGATTTATTTCTGATTCTTTTGTTTATTTAGTTAGCTAACCAATTATAGGCACCAAAGAGTAAACTATGGTTCTTCCATCCATCTTCTATACCGCTTATCCTTTTCAGGGTCACGGGGAACCTGGAGCCTATCCCAGGGAGCATCGGGCACAAGGCGGGGTACACCCTGGACAGGGTGAGAATCCAACTATGGTTCTTTTACGTATGAATCTATATATAACTGTTGTTTTTGTCTGTACCACTGAGTCAAACCTCCCAAACTATTTGGTGGAAAACACATCCTACCATCATCGCCAGTCCATCAATCCTCAGAGTAGTTCACCTTAACACCAAGAACACCTTTATCTTTCTTTCAGGGTGGAGAGTTTGATGGGAACGGAGGTAGCAGTAATATCAGGGTTTTCGACGGTTATATGCAGGCAGAGGAACAAAACATAAATACACATTCAGCTTTTCCTACAATTCTGCTCCCAGATTCGTTTTTGAGCAAATTCTTTTCAGCAGAAAATTGCATCTCGGTGCGTATCCTGTTCTCTCAGAGAGATCTGCCCGCTCAGATGACGCGGTTGCGGTGCTGTTGACGAAGACAGCTTGCGAAACAGAAGGCGTTTTAGGAAAATGTGTCCAGGTTCAATGGCTTATGAAATTTGTTGATGCTCCAGCAAGTAAATAAATAAATTAATAAACCAGATCAATAAATAAATGCAAATGAGATTTTTCTGTTTTCATTATATTCTCCCAGAAAGTCACATTTGCTCTCTGTGCATTTTCCTGCGTGAATATTTTACCTTACAGGAAAAGCATTTTTGTTTCGTGACGAGGGTTAAAAAGTAAACGCTTGAACGTGCACACGACTGAAAGGACAACGTGACTGAACCTGTAGGACGGAGTCCTCCAAACATTAAGCTCTGCTTAATGGACGTTTTAGGACTTTCTGATGCTGGAATAAAACATCCTGGGAATTTAAATGCGTGTCATGTTTGAGCAAACGGTTTACTCTTCCATACTTTTTCCCCTCTAAGTGTTCAACGTGAGCTGCATATTTAACACAGGAGCCCAAACAGGACGGATTATGAAGGAAATATATGAAGGGGATGTGGGAAAAGGGCACAATAAAATCTGAGAAATAAACATATACTCTATGTTTTTTTTTTTCTTTAAATTTTCATATCTGATTTTTTTTTTCCACATGATTCATTTATTTTCACGTCCGCACCTAGAACGTTCTGGAAATTCAGGTTTCACATCCCTGTAGAACTAACCTAAATTGTATTCTTTACACCACAGCGCTGCTGAGTTCTGGATTGTGATTGGTCAGAAGGTGTTATTGATTTTCTATAACAGCAGCCCTGACATCACACGTTTATGTGAATGCGCTCGTTCTAAGAACTTTTCTTAAAGTAAGGAAACATTTATTTAACATTAAGGGAAGGAGTCTCCAGTGTCAGCGCTTTGTTGTTCTTGAAGAAAGACTCAGACTAAGTGAACACTACAGATCGACTCACAGAGGGAAAATGTTCTTTTTTTATTATTACTTTATACATTTTTTTTAAAACCTGAATGTAAAGTGGTAAGTGTGTGTCAGCAGGAGAGGAACAGAGCATGGAGGATGTGTGACAGGTATTAGCTCATTTAGATACTACACGGCACTGGTGTGTTGAGATGAACTCAAGCAGCTCTGACAGCATGGGTGTGAAATGGAAGCGTTGTGCCTTTTTCTCTTTTTGGTATGCGTTAAAAAATGTGTGAATAGATGTAATGATCAGAACCAGCTTCATCTTCCTGGATCTCTCTATTTCTCTATGTATATGTATATACGGTATGTTTACGGAGGAGCTTGAAAGTAGAGGTTCACATACTTTTACCGCTCACAGATATGTAAATATTGGATCATTTTCATCAATAAACAAACATCCAAGTCTTATATTTGTGTCTCATTTATTTAATTGGGTTCTCTTTATCTACTTTTAGGACTTGTGTGAAAATCTGATGTTTTATTTATGCAGAGAAATAGAAAATTCTAATGGGTTCGCAAACTTTCAAGCACCACTGCAAAGCTAGAAATATTTTGTACAGATTATCCGAATCAAAAACTTAAAATTTGCTTTTATTTATTTATTTATTTATTTTTAGAAACATAAGGCTAGTTTAACATTAGTAAATAACATTATATATATATATATATATATATATATATATATATATATATATATATATATATATATATATATATATATGAATTAAATTTTATTTAAATTTATTGTATTTTTTAATGAAAAAGGCTAACGGTTTTTGCTGTGGAACCATATATCAAAAATATTTTTTAAAATCGTATTCAATTTTGTGCAGCTGCTTAACATTGAATCCTCAAAAGTTGATGTTCGAGGCTAGTATTTGTTGTTGTGGAACCATCATTTTATCCGTTTTTAAAATTTTTTTGATCAAATCTCATCAAGTTCAATAATTCGTACATTCACTGAGAATTTCAGGAGCTCGATCCTCAATCCTCTGTCTCAATGTTGCTCTTCTTCATAAAACATCACCGTTAATCTGTCTGTCGGAGTTAGCGCCATGGATCATAATTAATTTGGTACATTATATTTCCGCACTTAATTACACGTGCTACAAAGGAAAATTGCCCGGAAAATGTGTGTCGTGATCCATCACAGCTGCCAAAACCAGAGGTTACACAATCTTTAGTAATTACTGAAGATACATGGAGACGTCTCGCGGAAATTGAAGATCGATATCTTAAACGAAGAGCGATATATATATGTAAAGAAAATGAGGTGGCGAGCCGATGTGCAGCACTTTGGGCTGGATCAGCATGCTCTCCTGGGGATCGCTTCATTTTTCTGAGAGCATGCTGATTTTTTTTTCTTCCTGGAATAATGCCCGGTTTATTATTTCAGCTTTATTATTAAAGATAATAGCAGAGCTAATGAAAAAAGTGTAAAAGTCTGCAGGTTTATTTGCGGAAGTTCTGTATGTGCCAGAGAGAGTAATGTTGTGAGTTCAGAGCCTTTTTGCTAGGATTGGCTAATCGTTCGTATCCACAAGCAGTCAGGCTAGAGCCTCTTCAGAGATTTGAGTCATTTGAGTCTGTTCAGTTAAACAGTTCGTTCGGATTTGTTCGCTGAATCGTTTGCCTGATCATGTCACTGTCTAAAGCACGAAAACACACAGAATTTGGGTCGAATCGTGTAAAACAGCTAATATTCTTTGTTATTTTATAATGATCGTGTGTCAGCATTTAGAAGAATCAGCACTCACACCGAGACCAAACACACTACTGCATGACAACTGATTCACTCTAATACAAACGATTCACAGAACACGAAGATTTGACTCTAATCATGATCGACTGGATTCACTGACTCAAACAGTGATTTGCTGAATGAGAGAGAAGCGAATCTATGTCATGCTCGAAGTGATTCACAGACGCACCGATCCAGTCCAGCACACACACCACTGCAAACATGACTCACACAATCAACCGACGTAGAAGAAACACCTGCGGATAAACACCTAACTTTTAAAAAGTCCTGACTGTAAGATTTCGATGATTCAGTGACACATGACACATTGACCGAAATCATGAACAGTGAATCTCTTCTTGTTAAATGATTCAGTGACTCAAGCGGAATGAATCATGTTCGAACCATGCAGAAAAACAACTTACACAATTCACAGATTTAAACAAAAGAAAAGTAAACATGCCTTAATCATGAATTCAGCTACGGACACGTCAATATCTAATTAACTATATATATATATATATATATATATATATATAAAGATCATACGGTATACAGTATGTACATTATAATATATAAATACAAATTTGTAACTAATTACACAACTAGTCATGAAGGTTCGGATTAGCACCTGGGTCTGCGTTAGAATTCCGATTTTTATTTATGTAATAAAATTTGACCTCATTGTAATGTGTACACATTTTGCATGACCTCAGGTTCAGTGTAATTTAATCATGTGCTACGTTTCGGTCTGTAAATTGATTTAAAGTGATTAAATTTTTATTCTTTCTCTCCATCCTCCAGCACACTGATTTAAAATGCGACAATGACCGCAACAGAGCGTCAGCTTCGATTTCAGTGTGTGTGTGTGTGTGTGTGTGTGTATGTGTGTGTATAGTCATCCATATTGGATGAATTTTCTAAGAAGCGGAGAAAAGTTAACTTTCAGACATTTGGCATGTTGCTGAGGCGCTTTTACATTTTGCCAGTGACAAATGGCTTTTCTATTGAGGTCCCAGAATTTATTGCTTCATCGCTTACTGGGCTCTCTGTAGCTTCTTGAAATATTATTTATCTTCATTGGCATTAATTTTCTGGTGATAAAAGAACGGGGGGTGGGGGATGGGGGATGGGGGGGGGGGCATGTCAGAGATTCGGCCACTGTGTGTTTTCACCGAGGAGCCCGTTATAACTTTGCTTTCTGTTGAGTTTAAAAGCTTATGATGTAAACCGAATGGAGCATTTTATAGATTTATAAATTGTATTTACGCAATCTAATTTGTCTAAGGAATCTCATCAATCTGCGAAGCACTCTAAATAATAAATATTAGAATCGCATGTTGTAGCTTTGTCACTTACTGTATAGGAAATCTCATAAAATCACTCTTCGTAAGTGAAATTTGGCCAAACACTAAAACCTCTCTGCAGACCCGGGGTTAGCATCAGCCTCAATAGCACTAAAAGATGCCGTAAATTATAAAATGATATAATATAATATAATACAAATAATAATAATTGTCAGTACACTGCAAAATATCGCATCTTATCAAATGAAAATATCACGAATGCATCAGATTAATCTAGTGTTTCCGATGATAAGATTCCAGTACACCAAATATGATGATTATTAAAGCTATTTTGAGTCATTTTATCTCATTTTTAGCACTTAGTTATAGAAAGAAGCTGAATTATCTGCCAACAGATTAAGAAAATTTAAAAGCATATTTAAAGAGATTTTCACTTTTTGCAGTGTGGATTTTACCAGACGTGGTAAATAAACAAAAAATAAACTAACAAATTTGTTCAAAGCAAAATAAACAAAAATTACCCATTGTGTCCTATCTACATTTCCTTTCTCTTCTCTATAAAAAAGGATAAAAGTAAATAATCCACCTCGTTCATGTTCATATTTCACACACACTTTCTCAGTCACTGCTGATGTAGTGTTACAGATGTGTGTGTGTGAAAAATATCAGCATACATGTGAAGTGTCACTCTTTTTCTTTGAAATTTTTTTAAAAAAAAAAAAAGACTATTACTATAGGCTGCAAGAATCTACAGTCTGGGCTACAAAGAAATCAGCCGCAGAAACACTTCTTGCCTCTTCATACCATGCTGTGTGTTTGTCTTCCACCAGTAGGTGGTGCTGCCGCACTCTCTTCCATTAAAATCCAAACTAATCCACAATACGACTTTTTTTTTTTTTTTTTGAAAGCAAATCATGTCTTTGTCCCCCCCCCCCAACATCTCACCATCTCGGCTGTGCTTGTTTAACACCAGACGGATTTCAAATGCAGGTCTGAACAGTGACATTTATGAATAAATATCAAAAGAATATGAAGCAAAGGGTCAAAAAGAAGAACAACAGCACTTTTCCCTGTCTGAGCGTTTTAGGTTTCAAGCTCCAGCTCCATCAATCAGCCTTGTCATTAATTAGCTGTCAATTTCTCCGCCTCTCGTTTCTGAGTGAAAAGGACAATGTCAGGATCCACACACAACTCTCTGCTGCGGTGACATTAAATCAAATAATTAATTGGCTATAATTAACCCCCCCTGTCATTTGATTAATATTCTCCTAAAAAGTAATAAAATGCGTCCTTGCTCCAGCACCCTGATCCACTTCTGAGTGATGATACCCAGAAAAAGCGACGACTCATGAATTAACCATTAAAGCCGAAAGGGTAGCAGATTTACTGTAACTCTCAGGAGGGGCGGGGTCACACGGAAGTTTGAAGTTTAAATATGTTTTTTAGCCGCAAAACTACATACATTCAAATGTTCTGTAATAATCACCAGGTTTCCGCATCGCGGAAGCAATATGCCTGACAATTTGTCAGGAAGGACAACAGCCCGATGCCCAAATTGCAGTTCTGTCACTCACCGGTACAGAGAAATATATATATTTTTTTCCACTGAGAAAGGATGTCTGAATCATGACAGCGTATTTCAAACGAGGCAAATTTGCCTCAGGATGCAGGAACTCACTGACAGCTCGGCTTCCTGGGAAAAGGATAATGACTAAAGAAGAAAAAAAAAAACCAGAACATAGAACTTATTTTAAAAGTTCCTGCCCCTGTCAGGAGATGATTTGGGTTGCCATGTGGAGAGAAGTCGCAAGGAAAGATCAAATCTTCAGTAAAACTGTTCGGAAAAGTCGGAATTTGTTGTGGATTTATTAGGTAGTCTCAAAGACAGCAAAGGAAATCTACAAGACTTCGTTACAGGATTTCCTGGAGCTCCGCCCCCTTTAATAATGCCAATATAACCTGGGTGTGGTCTTACACTGTGTTGGCTCGCTACAAACGAGCACAATCAAACTCTCCTGTTCATAAATTCCTGTAAATTCCTCCTGTTCTGTCCCTTCCTTAAAATCTCAGTTTAAAATATCTCCATATTCAACACAACCGATCACTCGTACACTATTAAAGGACACATTATTCAATAAACTCTGATTAAACGTAGAGACGTTTCTACGACAACTCGGCTCGGATTTGGTCGGTTACAAGGATAGCACTTGTACCTTTTCTTACGCCCCATGCTTGCTCGTTTAAATTTGCACCCGTGTCTCATGAGCTTAGTTTCGTCCTGACCACCCGAAAGGTTTTCCATCAGAAAAAGTTTAGCAATATCATCCCTTCAACTTTTAAGTCGTCTGCATTATTGTTCAGCTAAGCTTAATGTTTTTTTTTTCCTGCATGTCGCCGGAACGAACACCAGCGAAGCAGAACGTACGGTTCCCCGTGAAGCGATAGCGCAGCATTAAAATCCTTCCAACGACGGCATTAGCGTGATGTGTGCTCCGGTTCGTCCACCTCTTCCCTCGGCCGAACGCGTTATTTTCACATCGTCAGAACATCAGACGTAGCGGGACGATGTTCTGTCTTCTAAACGTTCGTCTGAACGACCCGCTCTCTGAAAGCCCGGTGTTGACATGTGCCCCTTCAAAGGCGTCCGTTCAGGTAATAAATATTTACTCCTGAGCAGCACAAAGCCAAAGAAATCATCTGACGCTCAGAGAGAAGAGCTTTTTGTTTCACGCCCACGCCTTCTGATTAACCTTAATCAAGGCAGCAGTGTAACGCTGAGCCACGCCGTTTCAGCACCGAGCAAAACTGTCCGTCATTAATCAGCCAAGGTCAGGGAGAAAATATTCAGAGGATCTGAGGCCAGGGTCAAACCTCTGTGTTAGGGGTTAAGTGTTTTGGGGGATTTTATGGCATATCAGTGTCTCCAAACCGGCTGCTGAGTTTGGATATTTTTGTGCTTTCGGAGACAAGCTGGAAATCAGTGTGTCATAATTTCCGTAGTGCTAACGTTCAAGGTTTAATCGTAGCTTTTAAGAGTTTTGACCCATTGCTATAGCGATTTGGGAGCCACCTGAAAACTATGCTCTTCTGCGTTTTCAGCTAAGTACTTCATTTGAAAATGACCCAGCACCTGTCAGATCTGAAGTATCCTCTGCATTCTGGGATTATTTGCATGCCTCTTTTACACATATACAGTATATATATATATATATATATATATTTTAAACATTTTTAACCTGACAGTCGATAAGAGTTGAATGAACTCAAACTACACCGGTTTGTTTTTGGTGTGAGGACACTGACACCTCAATGTTTTGCTTCATTTGTGAAGAAATTTTTCACTTGTCGTTCTTTCAGACGCACAAGTTCTTCAATCGCAGCTTTGGTGAAATCAGATGTTATAATTCTATAAGCAATCAGTGCAATTACGATGCTTTCTGCTTGCTGATCATTACACAAAGACTCGTTAACAACCGTAGCTAGATACACGGCTAGCTTGATAACGCATGGAGATTAAACGGCTAATCGCAGCATTTCTAATCAGGGAAGTGACTGAAAAATACGGCCATAAACGATGTCCATGCTCATGTTGATTGCGAACTTACGCTCGAATGGATTTTTTTTTGTGTGTGTGTCTAAAGAACCACGCCAACATCATTTGCTCAAACTTGTATTAAAAAAAAAACAAAAAAAGACCTTCTCATTTTATTGTCCCATGTACCAGTCAGAGGAGTCCGAACCTACGATTATTTCAAACCTGTCACTTGTATTGTGATGAAATGACAGATCCTACAAAAACATCCGTGCAGTAAATCTGATCTTTAGAGTCGACTAACAGGATATCGTACATCTTAAAGTACACGCTTGACAAAATAAGTTCTAATACGAGATGTTGAGTCTATTGGAGGAAGGTCTAATTATTGTTTTTATCGTCAGACCTCTGTTCTTTCAGCTTGACATATTGCCGAGTTGTTTTCCACTGCAGCTCATTTTAAAGGACAGGAAGAATTCGCGGAGTGCGATGACGGCAGTAATAAACGTCTGTTTTGAAAACCCTTTCAGTCGTAATTGTGCAGCAGAAACGAGACGGACGTCTGAAAGGAGTCCGGGGTAATAGAATTCCATCTGCCAGGCTGCTAATCGGTTTTCCATAGAAATAGGTAAATTTGGGGTTTAAAATAGGCAGATAAACTGGCTGGCTTAAGTGGCTAAGTGGCTAGGTGCTCTTTGGCAAATTAGAAAAGGTTCTCAGTAGGACTTTGAGAGTTGTTTTCCTCAGAATGCTATTCATAACGCTTTTCGGAAAATTTTCAGTGAAGATCGAAGGGTTTAACTCAGAACGAGCTCCACGTTACGTGTATTCTTCTTCTATTCCTGTTACAAATCCTGTGGACAATTCGACAACGTGTGGTTTATTTAACGACGTCACTGAAGCAGATAGATCATTTGCCTGGGGAAAAACAAACAAACAAACAAACAACAAAAAGTTTTTTAAAAAATCGCAGATTTTTGTTGGTTGTTTTAACAGTCGTCCTGTCAATCATATTAGAGACACTCCTCCCTAACACACACACACACACACACACACACACACACACACACACACACACACAAAAAAAAAAACCCTTGTTCTGCTGTAGAAATCACAACAACTGGGGTGAAGTTGGATGCTGAGCTAGCATTACTACCATCATTAATGTTATAAACTGCTTGGTTCCTGCAGCATGTCAATGTTAAACTCACCAAGTTGGTGAAAAACTAAGGTGAGGAAAAACGGATAACAATTCACTACACTTACACCACAGCGTTTCTGAATTCTGCTGTACCTCAGCACTAGCTGCAGGAGCCGAGTCCCCACATGACAGCACGGCCAAACCCCGCCCGGTCACACCTACGCCACGTCTTCACATCTCTTGCGGGGATCAACTGCCTGCGGTCTTCATCATGTTTTGTGTTCTTGCTACAGCCTCAGGCTCTTACAGCTTCACTACAGGTATCCACAAACGAATGCAAAAGTGTTCACCCCCCGACTGATTCTGGATGAAAACCGAATGTAACTCTATTTTCCAATGCAACGAGATAATATTCCAAAAATACAGAGCAAAATCTAAACACTTTGAAAAGATTTCTTTCTCCCCCCATGAACCTTTAGGTCACCAGACCCGACGTAAACAGGAACAGAGATGTCAAAAATAATGGGCAAGCATTAGCACGATTTGATCCGTTACACCACACACTGTTCAACCATTTACGCAGTAATGAAGGGACGGCTGCGTAAACCTAAATAGAACACCACGTGACGCAGTATAGCATAAATATTACATTGTGTATGCTAAATCGAATAATGTGCATCCTACACATGATTAGACATCATGTCATCTAAATGAAACAGCATGCCACACTGTGTCTGCTCAATGTAACACACGGTGTCTGGATTGTTTCCAGAGAAATGTCTAGGACGTTTGTGTGTGTTAGCAAAATGAAGGAATTTGGGACTTTTGTATGAAATTTGAGTATTATGTATTAGTATTATCCTGCATTTCCTTTTTAAATCACAAAATTCAAAGTACAATATTAGAATATTCTATATGCTGAATTGGTTCCAAATGTCAGAGTCCACCATGAAGAACCCAGAACTATGAAATACTTTCTAAGAAATCGAATAGAATTTTATGAGAAATTGACACCACTGCACTGCCTCTTGATAAACAGTGAAATAAAAACCATCCATTATGTTGTTCTCAGACTATTTAGACTTTCAGATTTGGTTTTCAGACTTTGGTTTGTGTTTATTTAATACCAGAACGACGTATCCAAGCACACCTCTCCTTCCTCTTTATGCTATTGACAGCATGAAATATTGCTGTGCTATTGGTAAGGGAGGAGATGAAGGTAATTGATTTCACAGCTGAAGCAATCCATCCTGTATTGGTAAGGAAGTAGGAAAAAAAAAAACACGGTAATGTGTGAGCTTCTCTCTTTCGATTACAGCATTTAGCATCAGTCTTTCTATCGAGAGATATAATATCAGTAGTATCAATGCACAATACTAGCTAGCACGTGCATGCAACTCTTAGGTTAAATGAATAAATAAATAAATAAATACATACAAACATACATAAAAACTTTGGAGTGCGTTTCTCCGAATCGGAAACAGGCCTGGCCCGGTGACGTAGACGAGGCATCGGCACATGTCGAGCAAAGCCCAAGCCAACAAAAATTACGGCCGCATGTTTTAACTGTTGAAGGCAAAGTGTTTTCAAAGTGTGATTAATGTTGTGAGGCTGTCAGTGTGGGATTAATCCAAGAACAGGTCCTTTTAGCATTGATGTAATAATAATAATAATAATAATAATAATAACAACACCATGTATCCTGAATGTTACACTGTGTCCTAAATATAACACTATGTAGCTTACATGTAACACTATGTAACCTAAATCTGACACTATGTAGCTTACATGTAACACTATGCCCTACTGTAAGTATAACACTACAGTATGTAATCTAAACGTAACACTAAGTCCACAGTGTAACATTGTGCATCCAAAATGCTACCCAATTGTTAACATGTTACTTTTCCAAATCTGGCTTGGGAGAGAGCATGGAACGCACTCCAGATGAAAAGCACTCCACCTTAGCACCAGATGTAAAATGTTCCCATCATGCACTTTGTCCTTGGTACCTGCCAGAGCTTTCATTTCAGCTGCCAAACCTCCAGATCGAGTGAGATGACTTTGCGGAGGTAAATGGCTTTTTACAGAAAGGATGTCTGTGCATGATAAAACGCCAGTGTGTGCTTCCATGTTAAAAAAAACAAAACAAAAAAACCCTATCCCCTTCTTCTCTCAGATCCAACGTCCCTCCACGTTCACTGGACAATTAATGACTCTGATGTGTGCTTCTCCATCTCCTGCCATCTTCTGTAAGTGGCAGATGCCTGCGCTGTCACAGAAGATGTATTTATTTATCTGCTTTTGTCAGATGAATTCTGCCAGGGGCTGAAACCTCTTTTCCTCATTTTCATTCTCTTTTCTTCAGTGGTATGAGCAAATGGATTTACCCGAGCGGTACTGCACGCTCCTCATGCTCAAGTGCTGAATATATTTCACTCTTACTTCTGCGGCTCCAGTAAACACGACAGCCGTAACCGAGTCTGTGCAGAACTACTACAACCGTAGTTGATATGAGAATTAATGGAAGGTACGGCTGAACAAATCATACAAAAAAAAACGCTGCTTCATCTAGTTTCCAATCAATCTGACTAAATTTGTTTTTAAATTGAAAATCGTGGAATAAAACCAGGTTTTTAATCTTTTCACGAAAACGTGCTTCATACTTTAATTAGAAAACCGCTCGGAATGTATTACACAAATTTTGGGAGAGATTTAGACACGCATGTAGATCCAAATATTAAACCCTCCTCGCTGTACTTTTGTAGATTTGGCTGTCTTGGACGTGAATGTTCCTCCTCTTGTAATTTTGCTTTACTGACAGTGTGTGTGTCCATTTTAAGTAATTCGAAACATCAACACCTTTTTTGCCACGAATAATGAATCAGCTAGCTAACTATTAACAACCATTACATGCTAACGCCAATCAACACATGACATGACCCATGACTATTTCAATCAATTACTATTACTTTAAAAAAAAAAAATTAATTTCATGGTGTTGCATTAAAATGTTATGAATTTAATTAAATTTCGATTTTTTTTAAAATGCATCATTAACAAAAAATAATTGAATGTGACTGACATTTCCAACCTTGATTTAACTGTAGTGCAAACATTCTATAAAATAAAAGCCTCGGTGCGTCAACGTGCCCCGGACACCAAAGTGATGTCTATACTCTTTTTTTTTTTTTCTCTAAATGGACAGGCTTTATTGGAAGGGCACCAGACACCGCTCCTCACAGCATATATCTTTAGGTTCAGTAGTCTAGCATGCTGATGATGTTTACTGTACTCTCTGTCAGAGTCTTGGCTGAGCCTCACTGCAGTCAGTATCATTCAGTATCTCAGCAGAGATCTGGAACATGTGGTGATGTGGCTCGAGCTGCCAGTTCTCCTCCATACATCAGCTCTGTCATAGGAATCAATAGCTGCTGATTTAGCACAAGCTGGGTTTTGTCTGCTCGGGCTCGTTTTCCCTGACGTTCACATCCCAGATCTTGGTGAAAACGGAAGTGGGGTTTCGCCCAGTGGGGCTTTCACAACGCGCTTTTTTAAAGGAACAGAAGGCTGTAGGATATTTAATTGAAAACACCTTTGCGAGCTTACAATATTACATTTATTTACATTTATTCATGTAGCAGACGCTGTTATCCAAAGCGACTTACAAGTGAGGAAATACAAGCAAAGTGATACATCAAGCAGAGAACAATACAAGTAGTGCTACGATACAAGATCTTTTAATGGAGTTCTAGAAGAAGCAAAGTGCACAGAGTAGAGGTGTGAGTGCCAGAGTAATGGTTTATTTTCTTTTTTTAATAATGTGCGGTTGGTGTTTTATGGGCTGGTTAGGTGTTGACGGAAGAGGTGGGTCTTTAGCTGTTGAGATTCTGCGGTCCGGATTGAGGTTGAAGTTCACGCCACGACTGAGGGACAGTTAATTTGAAGGTTCTGGAAAGGGACCTTGAGCCACGCTGAGTAGGATCTACTAAGCGTCGGTTGTTAATTGATCGCAGATTGCATGAGGGAATGTAAACCTCAAAGAGAGAGTTGAGGTAGGGGGCGCTGTTCCAGACAGGGTCTTGTAGGTGAGCATCAAGGCCTTGAATTTGATGCGGGCGGCTACAGGAAGCCAGTGGAGGGAGATGAAGAGGGGTGTGACATGGGTTCTCTTGGGCTGGGTGAAGACGAGGCGTGCTGCAGCATTCTGAATCATCTGAATGGAGCTGGCTGGAGGCCCGAGAGTAGTGCGTTGCAGTAGTCCAGTTTTGAGATAATTAGAGCCTGGACTAGTGTCTGTGTAGCTTTTCAGTTTAATCATGGTGTGAGATCTTCAGACTCAGGCTTCCGCTTCATATGCTGGTTCGAGCAAAAAGCGTCAAAAGCGCTGAACTTTAAATCGTCCTGAAATTTACCGTGACCTCGAATAACCTCTTCACTTTCTCTGGTTTTTAAGATTGAATTTCCATCGCGATGGATATTGACACGCAGCTCCTCTGAAATTAGCCTACAGTCGTTTAGTGCCGCAGTCAGAGTTGTAGTAATTGGCGAGGCGGTGCTGTCTACCTCGATTAAACTTTCACGCTGACCTGAAATCAATTCAAAAAAGCCAAGGCCATTCCTCTTCATTATGGCGTCTGAACTGTCTATATGAGCCGAAAGTCCAAAAAACCCTCGCACACTGCTGCAGTAATCTGTTACTCTGTTAGTCATCACTTACTTCCTGTCTGTTTTCATCACGTTTAAGTTTCGGTTTAGAAAAATGCTAAATGTGGTTCCTCACCTGACCTCGGTTTTTAGACCTTGTGCAATTTGTTTCACACGTTTTTCACGTGGAGTTTGTGCGTTTTTATTTTTTACGTGCGTGTTTTTACACACAATTTCTATATTTTCTTTGAAATTTTTGCACATGAATTTTTTTTTAATTTCACGTTAATTTTTTTCATGAATTTTCACAATTTTTTAAAAAAAATTTTAACACGTGACTCATTTAATCCTCACCGTATTCCCCCCCCCCCCCACAGGATTAATTTATTTCCACACATTACCTTTTTAAATTTTTTTTTTTTTTTTTTTTTTTTTTTTTACACAATTCAATTACTTCTTTTCTCATACAGAATAATTTTAATTATTTAACTTACACACGATTTGTTTATTTTCAAATGTTTTTTAAACCATGATTTATATATTTTCACACATTATTATTTTTTACATATTTATTTTCACTTTAATTTTTGCACGTCATTCATTTAAAAAAAAAAAAAAAAAAAAAAAAAAAAAAAAAAAAAAAAATTGTGACCCATTTAATTTCATGACTTCTTTTCATTTGTGATTCTTTTTAAACACGGTTAATTCATGTTCTCACGTGATGTCACACGTGTTTACTCGTGTTCAGACATGCAATTTCAGAGCATAACGTGTTGAAATGCACAAACAACGATGACGTGATTTTTCAGTAAGGGGCTTCACGAACTGTCCTTCATGCTTGGAACTTTATACGCCACGACCGATAGCAGGTCCATTACCTGAGACCCCGAGTGAGTGCTTTGTGGCGGGGATTGATACGTGTGTCGGATAATGAATTCACTTCCTTTTGTTTCGATGATAACCTTGAGAGCGGGTCGTGTGTCATTTAGGACACTTTAAACCTGCAGTAAAAAGTGAATTAATCTCATCTGTATTCATTTTAAACTCCCAGTTAAACTGCACTGAAATGTAAAGTAGCTCTATTACAGCTAATGAATGACACGTTTTAATATTAATGACTCGGAGCAGCCTGTGATGGATTGGCACACTGTCCAGGGTGTACCCCGCCCTGTGCCCCATGGTCCCTGGGATAGGCCCCGGGTTCCCTGTGACCCTGTAGGATAAGCGTTATAGAAAATGGATGGATGGGCTCGGGGCAGTTATGTGGAAACAGTCCTCTTCATAAATACAGAACTGAGTCAGTGGCTCTAATTTACATAAACCTGCATCTGTCAGATAAAGGGGGGGGGGAAAAAAAAAATAAAAAAATGTTTCTGGCAGCAGCATGAGAATTTTTTTTACTTATTTAATGGTAACATTATTACTTTTCCCCCTTGAACTAATTTATTATCTTGACTCTCTGACTTCGATCACAAATTCGACTTTTCATCTTAAAACAATGTTCACAAAATATTCACTTATGAATATTTATCATTTTGACTTCTTATCTTACAATATTTATCAAGATATTTTTTACATTTATCCGAAAAATGGTGACAAATGAAAATGACTTAAATTCACATTATGGACACTGTCAAAGTTTTAAGAAATTATGTAATGGTTTACAGATTTAAAAAAAAAAAAAAAAAAAAAAAAAAAAAAAAAAAAAAAAGTAAAAAACCTAAATCCTGCTGTAATGATCAATGTTTAAGAAAAAGAGTATTGCTTTTATTTTCTCAAAAGATACCGTGTATTTATTGTAATAAAAAAAAAAAACTGCAACTTTATCTACTCTCATGAGATTGTCTGAGAATATTAAGTTTTTAATCTCAAAATAATTTAATACTCAAAATGAAATGTTTACTTGTTTGTTTAATTAAAAAATGTTAATATAAATATATTTAATACAGTTTGTAAATAACAATGCTAACAATTTGCATTAAAAAAAACAAAAAACAAAACAAAAAAAAACACACAACCTCTCAAAAGGTTGATGGTTCAAAAATACCACTGTTCCAGGATAAAAAGAATTAAAAAAAAAAACAAAAACTTGACAAAAGTCGACAAACAGATCCGTTTGATTTTTTGTATGTAGATGGAATAATATAGATTACATAAATAGTCAGAATTTTGTTACTTGAAAATGGTCAGTATTTCAAGAAAGTCAAATTTTCAGAACAAGAGAATCAATATTAAGATAATGAATCAAAAATTCAGGCCAGAACAGAAAAAAAATTCAGTGTCAACATTTAAAAAAAGGAAATATTATGATAAACATAATAAGTCAATGTGTTAACATACAGCTTTCAAAAATTGAAAAATTAACTACTCCCCCCCCCCCCTCCCTTCTACCGATCGCATTTTTACATTTTTTTTTCCCCACTAAATTTTACAACAACCTTCCGGGACTTCAAAATCTAATTGTTTGATTGCTTTGTTTCTTCTCGCTGCTTTGTTTAACCGCCTGTTCATCTGTAAACAAATTCCCATCAGCACCACGGCTGTTTTTGTTCGTATCCGCTTGAATTCTGTGTTTTTATTAATGCGTTGCAGGAACCGTAGAGCGTCGCTCGCCTTGTTTGCGTTTGTGTATAGGCACGAAATTTTTTTCCCCTGGCCCACTGGCTGTATGAATCATTCAAAATGCTTGATCTGGTTTCATTTGCATTGGGTAAAGAAATTGGGGGGAGAGAAAAAAAAAAGTCAAATCACAAAGCTGTCACCACAATATGACAGCTTATTGACTTTTTTATTTCTTTCTATGACTTGTGATAAACAAGGCTATTCAAGAAAGACAAGCAGTGTAGCATCATTTTCTTTTATTCATTTTAGATGGAGAAGGGTGTGTTTGTTTGCTTGCGCGCTCGCTCTCTCTCTCCCTCTCTCATCTCAACAGTTCTTTTTCTGGGACTTTGTGTAGCGGATGATGAGAGCAGATCTTTGTCCGGAGGCATTGCCTCACAGCTCACTTCCTGCTTCCTCATGGGGGATGCGCCACATCATGCATCATGGATGCGTTTGTTTTTCGTCACCCAAAGCACTGAGAGGAATTGCATTCTGGGTACATCAGCATTGTTTATTCATCACACCAGCTGCTCAGTGGGTCGTTAATAAAACACACGAACACACAACTAGACATAAAGCTTTAATAGACAAGCCTGTTTTTGTATTTGGGAATTCTGCTTCTGTGCTACTTCCCGAGTTCTTTCTGCGTGTCAGCGAATCAGACAGTGACGGCAGGGTGTGAGATGAGATGGGAGCTAAAAATCGAACTCTGCTTGACCGTTAACGTGCGACAAAAAAAACCAAAGTGTCATCTGAGCGTTCATTTCTCTACACAGAGCCATGATTTCAGAGATTCAGTGGTGGACTGTAATGGAAACCATGCAATTGATTATTGTATTTAGAGTCATGAGGTTACTTGGTTTACTTTTCCAGCATCTTCTGCATATTTGAGCCCTTTTCCAGCAGCGCCGATGTGATGTTCAGGTTCGTCTTTTCACACGGAGGACGACTGAGGGACTCGTACACGACTATTACAAAAGGTGCAAACATTTTTTACAGCCAGGGGGTGTAAACTTTTGAACAGGATGACCGGCGTGAAGTTATTTTGTTTAAAAATCTCATTCCCCCCCCCCCCATTTAGTACCGCCCTTCAGAAGCCACATACGATATTTATACATTTCCCAGAAGACAAAAACAATAACACCCCGACCGTCCTGCTGCCATGCGTAACGTCACGTCCGTACACGCATTACACGGAAATCCTGAGAGTTTTACTACAGCTGAGTGGTCGTTATGTTTTAGACATTCCTGCTTATCTATTTGAGAGGCTTTTCAATCGCAGTACAGAATAGAAGCTTGGATACTTAAGCAGATCTTTATTGCATCTTTCTATTAAATATTAAATAATGCAATTATTCCGCGCGAATCCAACAGAGCAATCATCTCAATCAAGTACAATTAAACAGTTATTGCTATTCCACGATTGGATTACCATTTCCCACTAAGGGTCAGTACATAGATTATTAGCATAGCGTGGCTTAGAACAGCAACGTAGAAGAAGGGGAAATGATTTCCAACCCTGCAGCTTAGAGAGAATAGAAACCTATCAGCAAAACATTAAACTCGGTATCCCGGATGGAGCTGTGCGTCACATGCTAACATACTTATGAAAATATATATAGAGTTGCTGGGACTGTATTCATAGCCCTTAAGGAGTCTCAATATTCTAAAAGGGTAGTCGCAAACTTCTGGAAGTATGTTGTAGAGTTCTATTTAATAACTGATTTTTACACCAGAGGGACAAGTGAAGAACCTTTAACCCTTTGTCCGCCTTTTTTTTCTTTTCTTTTTGGAAGACACGGGTGATTCTCAAATAATCTGACAGGATTTTTGTCAAGGTTTAAAATTTAAGATGGCTGAGCTTAAATTTTAAAAAGTTGTTCAAGGTTTAGCTTAAAGCGTTTACTAGCTCAAAAGGCAAGTAGAACGGTTACGGATAAAAAATTAAACACATACCTCATTTGAAGGGATGGAAAAGTCCTCGGGACAGAGTACCGCATAATCGCGTAGACACAAACTGCTTTCACGAGCAAATCCGAAGTCCACCTTTCTCCAATTCTCATAGCTTTCCTGAGAAAACACACTTGAACTCTTACATCAATGAAACAAACACCTGCGACCCAGATGAACACCTCTCTTACCTACTACATCTGTAGGAAAGCACCAAGTGCGGTAATGAATCATTAAGAGAACGCGTCTTCTCACAGGATAAAAACACAAAGGCTCATGAATAATTATGAGACACCGATGCATCATCAACGTACTATAGTACATTGCCACATCACTGCTTGTGCCGGGAATTTTAAACAAGCAAGAAAATCCCCAAATTAGCCAGTTTTCTCCTAGAATTCAAATTAATAGATGCTAAGGAAAGGGAGGGGGACAGACCTTAAATAGTGAGCCTGATTGGGAAATGAAAAACAGATGTGCATAATTAAGGGAGGAAATGGAGCAGACAACCAAAGAAGTAGTTCAGACAGGTGAGGGAGGGTGCCCTCTAGTGGACTGGGGAGGAATTGTCCATGGAGGCTGTGACATGAACACAGTATAAAGAACCCGGTTCTGAAGTTCTGCCACATGGACATAGTATAGAGAACCAGGTTATGAGGTTTTGCCACATGTACACACTATGGAGAACCAAGTTCTGAAGTTTTGCCACATGTCCATGGTATAGAGAACCCGTTTGTGAAGTTTTGCCACATGTACACACTATGGAGAACCCGGTTCTGAAGTTTTGTCACATGTCCATGGTATAGAGAACCCGTTTGTGAAGTTTTGCCACATGTACACACTATGGAGAACCCGGTTCTGAAGTTTTGCCACATGTCCATGGTATAGAGAACCCGTTTGTGAAGTTTTGCCACATGCACACACTATGGAGAACCAAGTTCTGAGGTTTTGGATGGTGGCAGGAGGAGGGAAGTGAAGAAGCTTGTGTACACTGCAGTTGGAGGGTTGAAGCAGTTCATTTCTCTTCAATCTGTTTGGAAAGGCGAGATCAAAGAACCGAGGTTGACAAAAGAAGAAGAAGAAGAAGAAGAAGAGCAGTTCTGTTTCTCCACAGCGCTACACTGCTGACTGGTACAGCGCACTCGTTTGTAATTTTTCATGCATTTTTCATCCGCTGAGGGGGAAACAAACAGAAGCCTCCAGCATTTCATTCACACACTTCCTGACCGGGTCTCTCGGGTCGGAACTGGGAATGAAGTGTGGCAGGGAATCGATGGTGTGCCAGAACACGTCTACACGCTACTCTGTATTACAGCTAACTCAGCTAATCGAGAACACACTGATTAGCAACTGATACTCACTGAACACAGCCAGCTCTTTTAATGTAATAGCAATATAATATCATATCATATATAATATAGTATTATATAATATAATATTAATTAACTATATAAACATTATAGCTTAATAAAAATAAACAATCTGTAAACCAATTATATTGTTTACAAAATTAATATAACTTATCCAAAGATATAACTTTATCGAAATATAACTTAGTTTTGGGATTATTAGGCTCTTCTTCTTAATATTTACTTATTTATTTATGCTTATAAATGATAAATGTTCTTTCTTAATATAAAACAAACAAATGCATAAGTAATCAATTATATACTGTTATATTTCTAACAAGTCTGTAACAATCATACAGCTCTTTTTGTAAAAAATGTATTATTAATAATTGACAACAGCAGGTCTTTGTTGTGAATTTATTATTATTTGAAAATATTGATTCATGTATAAATAAATGAATGGAAAGATTGACAAATAAATGAACTACATTATCCAGCTTAACTCCTGAGCACAGTCCATCACCACAGCTCCCAGTGGTCCCAGAGACGGTTCTGGAATTCGGTTCTGGTTTCATTCGGCTGGTCCGTGTGGAGCTCGGAGCAGAGTTTCAGCTCAGAGTATTAGTGGTTGCTGCATTAAGCAGCTAGCGGAGGGAAATCAGGGGAACTGGGCTGTGTCAGAGTTCACGGCCATCTTAACCTCAAAAAAATGTAGCAGGGTGAGTGGGAGCCTATGGGGAACACTGGGGTCAAGGAGCAGGAACAGCACACACACACACACACACACACACACACACACAAACACACACACACACACACACACACACACACACACACACACACTGCTGAGTTTAGACTTTCTTAGATCCCCAGTGGTTAAAAAAGTTCTCCATCTTCCCTGAGCTTTCTGTGTCTCTTCTTACAGAAGTCTAGTTTCGTGTTCTCTCAGTATTGGTGACAAAAAATCAAAAAAAAAAAAAAAGAAAGAAAAGAAAAGATATTTTCGTGTTCGCCAAAAATCTCAAAATCCACACAAAAGACCTGAAAGCAGGCCAATACGTTCAGGCATCAGAAAAGAGAGACACGGTTTCTTCTTTCTTTCTCAGCCTTTGTGAGTAAACGAGGTCACATAATAAAAATAAACTTCATTTGTCCCAGATTTAAATATCTTCTTCTCATTAATATTAACTGATTTAGTATTGCGTAATATTTTTGTATAATTATTATTGCATTATTTATTGAGAAACTGTGAAATAAAGTCAGTTATTGGTGCTGTACTCAGACACTGGGACAGAATTAACTGTGACTGGTGTTTTTCTCTGAACTTCACTCACACCTGTGCTACATGGCAACATGGAGTAAGTGAGTCACTTTTTTTTATTTATTATTTTTTTTTTAGATTTTTCTGAGTCTTTCTGAATCTTTGAGTCCTTCTGAATCTCTCTGAATCTTTCTGAATCTTTTTTTTTTTTTTTTTTTAAAGTTTTTCTGAGTCCTTCTGAATCTTTGAGTCTTTCTGTATCTCTCTGTCTTTCTGAATCTCTCTGAGTCTTTGGAGTCTTTCTGAATCTTTGAGTTTTTGTGAATCTTTGAGTCTTTCTGAATCTCTCTGAGTCTTTTTGAGTCCTTCTGAATCTTTGAGTTTTTCTGAATCTTTGAGTCTTTCTGAATCTCTCTGAGTCTTAAGAGTCTTTCTGAATCTTTTGAATCTTTCTCAAGTCTCTAAAATCAGATGTCTGAATGCAGGCATATGATCACAATTATAAACACCATAAAAACATTTTGATTCTCTCCGAACTTCTTCAGCGGCTCACACAGCAGCGAATACAACACCGAGACCTGTTTTACAAAAAGAAATAAATAAAATAATCAATAAATGAGACAAAAACGACATGAAATAGAATAAAAGTGCAATAAATTTTACACATATTTAAACATTTTAGTTTAAAAAAATGTATTAGTCTGGATATTGTTTTTTTTTGTTTGTTTTGTTTTGTTTTTGCGGAGGCTAAAATGACTTTAATTCCTGTTTCCTGTTTAAAAATAATAAATAAAAGATAAAAGGTAGCTTCATTTTGCTGTTCGGCAGTCGTGTCTTTGTAAACTTTGTTCTGACAAAAGATAAGAAAAACCTATTATTCATTAACACACATGCTATTTTGCTATTTATTTTTGTATATTTACATAACATTTTCATATCTGTATTTTGTTGCATATTTATTTTATTTCTTTTGAATTTCTTTCCACATTTTGACCTCCATCATGGTGGGAAGCATCCTATTTTCCGAGCTCGGTCAGCGACGGAGCAGCTTATTATCGCCCTCACAGCTGGCTGCTGCTGACTTTTGTTCAGGGAGCTGTTTACTCGTTCAGGCAGACACCTTATTATTATTGTTATTTTTTTTCTTCTTTGTGCAACTTTATGCCCTAATTTATTGTTTAGGAGAAGCGAAGAATGAAATGGGAATGCTGGGAAGTAAAGCAGGCTGGTGAACACGTGACGTTTAATTTGTCCTGAACGACTTTTTAAGGCTAATGTTGCGTAGAGAACGGCGGAAGGCATTAGCGGCGCTAATGCTAATCTGTGTGGCTAAATGTGCTTTCTGAAAGTCGCATGTGCCGGTAAGAGAACTTTGATTCGGGGTCGTGTGTGGTGTTAGATTTAATTCAATCGTCAGTGAGGATGTTAAATCCTGCTTTAATCCTCATGCTCAAGTGCATCAACTGTACGATCAAAAATAGCATGGAGTAACTCTTACAGCAATCGCATTATTTACAATTAGAATGAGGAATTATGGGAAAATAATCAACGACAGGGTGGCGTGATGAAGAGTTACCGTTACCACACTGATTCGTTTCCTATAACAGCACGTCCCCAAGTCTTTTAGTCCTCTTACACTGCAGCAAATTTACAACTATTAAAATTCTTTTATTCGTTAAAGAAAGACTTTATTTTTATCCATTTATAGTTACGTTTAATTTTGCGGAACATCCAAGAAACGGCTTAGTTCCTGTTAATTACACTGGTACACTCTTTAAGGTTCCTAAAGGGTTCTTAGCCTCCATAAATGACTTGGAACTCTTCATAAACCTGCAGATTTTTGTAGCAGAACACTGCAACAGTGAACGTCCTCATCAGAAAGGGTTACAAGAACCCTTGAAGAACCCACAGAGAAGCCTTTCTGATATAAAAAACACTCAACATACAGTAGAACCTTCCCCTTTTCTCCTAGATGGAGGCTAAGAACCCTTGGAGAACCTTATTTGGAGTGGAAACAGTAACTCTATCACTGATTATTTGACTATAACAGCACAACATGGAGTGTGTTATTCCTGCATATTGTTATTATTTATCCTTATATCCTTATTCCTGTGATTTTCCGCCTGTGTTTTATCCAATCTGTATCTGTGTCTCTCTCTTTCTATGCACCATTTAATTAAAATGAGCAGAAAGGCTAAAAGTTCAGAGGCGAGACACGAGAGCCGCCGGTGCTCTAACATAATGCTGTGTTCAATGTTCCGGTGCAGAACGCTCGATTGATCTACATTTAGTGAAGCTTTTAGCACCGTCTCAGGCTGTAAGTCGTGAGTGTGGAGCAAACAGCCCGAGAGAATGCGTATCGATCCGTTCCCCGTGCCGTAAAAGCCGCAGGAACACGGCCGGCTCGGGGTCGGCGTTAATTGCAAAGTGATGCAGCCAATTTCTTAAAGACGCCATAAATGTTTTCATCTTAATAACAATGAATTAAACCGAAAGAGCAGCACAGAACTGACCTTGAACCCGCGGCGTCCATTAGCACTGATGAAATTATTTCACTAATTGTTCGAAATGATACTAAACTTCTGTATTTCAGAGGATTTACACACTTAAGGGTTCTTCAGGTGTCCTTCTGGAGGAAAGTTCTACGTAGACCCGTTCAAGACTCTATCAGAAAGCCTTTACGGAAGCTAAGAACTCTTAATTATCCAATAAACCCTTAAAAAAAAACTCCTTCTAAAACCCTTTCTGATATGGAAACACTCTGTCCTCCATAGAACCTTCCCCCAAAAGGAACCCTTAAATCTTTTAAAGCTAAAGGGCTACACGTTTAGAAACAAAGAAAAATGACTAGACAATGACGGGATTTTCCTCAGCATTAATCATTTCTCATTCAGCTCGGTCAGTAAGTGAGCTCTACTGACCCCCAGATTACTGACCCAACACCAATGGTCTCCATGTGAGCTTCTTCTCCATGCTTGGTGAACTATCCAGGAGAATATCTGAGTGAATGTCCTGTACAGGGAACCGTAGAGCTCTTCTTAAATCCTCTCTTTAATTAATGAGGGATTAAAGATGCGTTTTATTACCCCTCCTGCATCTGATTAAGAAAAAGCACATCGTCTATTACAACTTCATTTCTGCTCATTTTAATTCGGCCTTTATCATCAGCGCTGCGAGTCTGAATGAAAAACCTTCCCCTGCTGATTCATTAATGACACGTTTAAGGTGAAAACACTGCAAATTCAAATCCAGAATAAGCATGCACTTTAATTATTTAATTAATTAATGTATTTATTTATTATGTACCCAGCTGTCCCCTTGATTCACATTACATGAGGTGTTACCTACCAGTTAAGCCTATTTTATAATGACAAATTATACTACGAATATATAAATGACATACAAACTGTGCTGTGTTCTATCAGACCACCCAATTTGTAGGCGAGCAAAAATATTGGAACATGCGACTGACAGGTGTGTCCTGTTAGATCAATTGTTTAAACAATAAATAGCTCTACTCTTGGTTTTAGCCTTCGGTTTCACCTGTCAAGACAGCATTTGTTGTTAAAAAGGATAAACCAACATGAAGATCAGAGAGCTGATGAACCAAGATGAACTTCTACCAAAGTGATGGAAAGGCCAAAGTGTGGAGAGAGACAGGATCTGCTCACGATCCAAAACATATGAGCTCATCTGTGAAACATGGTGGAGGTAGTGTCATGGCTTGGGGTTACGTGACTGCTTCTGGAACATTCTCAGTAATCTTTATTGATGATGGAACTCATGATGGTTGCAGCAGAATGAATTTAGAAGGTTACAGGAACATTTTGTCTGTAAACGTACAGAGAAATGAGTCAGAATTTCATTATGCAGCAAGACAATGATCCAAAACACACCGCCAACTCAACAAAAGACTTCATCGGTGGGGGGTGGGGGGGGGGTGTTTGGGTTTTGCGGGGGGATTTTTGAATTGGAATAATTGATTCTTTTTCTTTCTTTTTTTAACTTGTGTCATTAGCGCTTTTTACGTGTGGACGCTATTGTTATCAGTCAGCGTGCATTAATCTACAGTATTTACCTGCAATTTATTTCACCTCCTGTTTGTGTTTGTGGTGTATATACAGAGCTGTAATTCACACCAGGACCCCACAGTAACCCTCGCACTTCCTCTCCTGATCAATCCCTCGCCTGCTGGGAGGCTTTCAACAATGTCCTGCTTTATCGCGATATTCTCCTTCACAGCACCGACAGGAAACGTTTCATTAATCCTCAGTAGCGCTGCGCCGTAATGACCCCTTTATTCCCGCTCATAACAAAGCATGTGGACTTTCAACAGAAAACACATCACAGCTCGGAGCAAGGAACGGGAGATTCCAATCACAGCAGCACTTTAGCGCTGGGAACTGCAGTATTCATGTAAATCATCAGGTGGTGCGATGAAGCAGCTGAGTCACTGTTCCCACTCTGCAGATGATTATTTTCCAATAACACTGTTTTATTACTGGAGGTGTGAATGAGTCAGTGAGTATTAATGAGCATTAAGACTATAAGCAGCACCGGATTTAATTAAAGCTAGACTTGGCAGGAAGAAACCGAGCTGCTCAAACAAGACCAAAAAATATCTGCGTGTGGTGCGGTTACAGAAAACGAATCAGTTTAATGTTTCATTTACTAAACCAGTATGAGGGGGGTGTGGGCTCATCCACAATACAGGTGGCTTTGCAGACGCTTTGTTTAATGCTCCATTTAAAAATATAAGCCAAGGTTCTGTTACCGTGAACAAATTTTATGGTATGGTTTATATTTTTTAAGTTCTTTTAAAGCCAACTTTAAAAAAAATTTAAAAAAACCCTGATTGACATTTACTTTTTTGTGCTTATTCGTATTTATGAACTTGTACTGATTCATTTTGCACTCGAGTTCACTCGTGAAGGTGCAGAACTGTGAGGAGAAGTGAGATATGGACACGAGAAGACACGTCTCTGTAACGTTAAGTCGAGCCCTCAGATGATTTTACCTCGACTCGTTGGTGTGAGATCTCAGGAGAGAGGGGATATGGTGGTATCAGCTCTACATCTGTGCTGTGATGTTAGTCTGAGTTTGACGGCTATTGGGATTAGATCGGCTTCTCTTCACGCCCGGTCCTGGGATTCTCCATTCAGCCTTCAGAAAAGCTTCAGAGCTTCACAGAGCAAGTTCTGAGCGTCGCGAAAATCGACATCCGGTCTGCGATTGAACTCCGAGTCGCTCCGGTTACGCAGCAGTGTGTCCATCTCACTGTCCTCCGAGTGACCGCCATTTTACTTCACATGCCTCGGGACTGGATTTGATGATTCATTTCTTCTTACATTTTTACACAATTCCTTTACATAGCCGTGATTTTTTTATGAATCATAGGATTCGTAAGTGATATTTTAGCCATTTTAACGATTTACCAGGTCTTTAAGTGCTAAACATGGCTGTAAATGTTTCAACTGCCGATGTGTGCGGATTAATTAATTGTTAATTAATCGGATGGAAGGAAATTCTGAAAAACAATCAAACACACAGAGACAAACATACAAAGGAACAGCAAACCAAGAAAAAGATCATCAGGATGAAGGCGTCACACCAAAACCACCCAGATACCGACTTCCCGGAATAAACAAGACTAATTTTTATAGCCTTCCTTATAATGTCAACCAATCAGTCTTCAGGGGCGGGGCATAACAGGCCGGTAGGTAGGCAGGCTGCAATGCAAGAGAGAGAATAGACAAACAAGGAACCTACAGAGGACAGACGACCTAGCCATCGCACCTCCCCACAATAAACGGAGCCCCAGAAGGGACTCCGTAAACTTTACACCAACGCATATGATAGCATCAGCCATGACGTTCTTGTTGCTTTTACTATGACGAATATTTCGTTTGTATGGCTGTAAAAGTAGCAGCCAGTGCATCGGTCTCTGGTTCTTGTTTTCATAATGGAAAGAGAAATCAGAAGGTTGTGGTCAGTGTAAATTGTAACTGGAGTTTAACCTCCTCCCACATACACCTCAAAAAACTGTAACCACCAGATTAGGGCCACTGCCTCTTTTTCCACTACAGAGTAATTCAGTCGGTGTCGATTGAATTTGCGTGAAAAGAAGCAAACATCTACCATGCTCAATCAAACGGGTGCATGATGGTATATCCGAAACCAGAGAATGATCGATTCTCATCGGTTTAACGCAATCTGAATCTCCGAGTGTCTGACAAGTGCCTCAATTGATATCAAATAGGAAGAATTATCCAATCTCCATGTAAGAACAGGTTCTGATGGAACTTTGGAATCTTCGTAGGACCCCACATCACTTTCAAACCTTCTGGTAGACGTTACAATCTTCCTATCAGAAGCATACGCTACCGAATTGCTGTCAACATCCTTTCCCAAAACCTGAGAGTGAGGAGGGACGTAAGGTTTTAAAAGCTTTATATGACAACGTTGTATTTCCTTGTCGGGGGGATGGATCAAACAGACACACCGCTCTTTAAAACATAGGGTCGACTAGACTTGGAAGCCTGGATGATGGCTAGCTGTAGCTTTCTAGTTTCCATGCTAATGAGTGTGTGAATTGAATAAATTTCACACAGAGTGATGTATTTCAGGCTTCAAAAAGAGAAACTGTAAAGAACTGATCGCCAGAATTCACACCGACCCGTCCTGACGTCCCGCGAAAGCGGATTTGTCGGTTTTTACACAAAGACGTGGTCAGAAAAGTGTCCGGTGCTTGCCGTTTCTCGCAACAAAACCTTAATTTGAAGTAAAATTTGTACAAATGTACAAATTCCGCGGCTGCGCTGAAGACCCTCACGGCCGTCTGAGTGCTATCACAGCGACCTTCTGGTCCAAACGGGGTTCCAGGCGTTCGATCAGCAGGTAAAACGATCCGTTTACGAACGTCGTCTCTCACGTTATTAGTCAGCAGTCGGGTGTGTATCTTCGCTGGATTGTTTATCTATTGATCTTCAGATGAGCAGCCGTTGAGTTTATTCGAAACAAATGCGTTTAGCTCGTTCCAAACCTCAGCCCAGTGTAGCGTTACGCCCTCACTCGGAGTTATCTATTTCACTGGAAACAGTACGCATATTGAAAACAGCACTGTGATCTGGATTTTTGATTGAGTCGAGATTAAGATGCTGAATAATCACCGAGCTCAGAGGCGGTACGCTTTCACATGGATCATCTCTGTGCTGCTGTCAGAATAAATTAATTATGCAGCACTATTCTTATTTATTCCTGAGCGGCCGACGGGAAAACATCCATTAATGCCTCGTAGCAGATAATATACTCGCAGATTAGACAGCACGCATATGCATTAATGTAAATGTGAGTCAGCGCGAGAGGATGTTTTACCGTGGTTCAAACGGGAGACGCTGAAAAATGGCACAAGATATTCAAGATTCAACACACACACACACACTCAAAAATAACACCCCCACTTTCTGAGTGAGGCCTGTCGCCATTCCCATGCATCGCCATGGAAACTACAGCAATTCAACACCAGTGATAAACTGAAAAATCTTACCAAAATCTCACATCCATATCACATGCAACTGACTTGTTTAAGTAACTACATGTGACACCATGTGACTAAAATACTGTACGATCACGTGGAAAAGAAATATCACGTGAAAATAAATGAATCATGTAAAACATAACATGAAAGTAAATGAAACATGTTTTAAAAGAAATAAATGAATAAAATAAATGAATCACTTGGAAAAAATATATATATATATAACACATGGATATAAATGGATCACCTGAAAAGAATCACCCGTGGAAATAAATGAATCAAGTGAATCAAGCGGTGCACATTTCAAGCAGTCGACTGTCCGAGTGCGCTGAAATGTGATTGGTCCTTGGTAATGCGTAACATACAGTAGTTAAACCACTGTAGGGTCTGGGGCGGAGCTTTGTGTACATAGACAGGAATGGGAGGGGGCAAAAAAAAATCATTCAAATCTTTCTCTACTCAACATTTTTAAATAAAAGAGCCAAAATGTTTCCTTTTAGAAACGTTAATTAGCGGCATTAATAATTCTGTTGCTGGAAGGTCCTCACAAGGGTAGTAAGACAAATGTGTGTGTGTGTGTGTGTGTTTGAAACAAGGCCTCCGTTTTTAAACCTACACCCATTTGAAACTGGTTCTAATCTTCATTATGATTAGTATTTTGCTGTATAATCAAATCCTCTCTAATTAGATCATTTCCGTGCGCACAATCACGATTTCAGCCTCGATCGTGAACAAAAGCAGCGCTCCTGCGTCAATAAAGCACGATGTCGGAGTTGATTGCTTTTCTAATTGCGCTTTATTCTCTCTGTCGACTGTGTGCGAGAGTGTGCGAGAGTGTGAGAGAGTGTGTGTGTGTATCGTGTTTATTTCTTTCCTCTTAGAGGAAACTTCGTCTTTTCTAAATCTATTTGTTCTGTAGTCCATAATAGACCTACATGCTAATATCTGCAGTATATGTTGCTATGTCAATAAATTCTTCATAACGGCGGCTCTGACAGTAGCGCAGCTGCAAACACAGCTTTATATCAACGCGCTCGTTCTGATACGATATCGTTTCTATAGCAACAGCACATTCACAGGGGCGTGTACGACGGAAGCTCCGCTAAAACGGATTTATTTAAAAAAAATAATAAATCATCGATATGGTTGGGTTTTCTGAAAGGAAGGTGATGTTTATTTAACGTGTAAGGAAGGAGTCTCCAGTGTCAGCGCTGTGTATCAGTCAGAGGTAGAGCTGTAGCTTTAAGTTTTCCCACATCTTCAGGACAGAGGAGTTTACGCTTCTTTGCGTTTTCATGTTTTCGGTCATATGACAAGCTGTGTTTTTTTTGGGCTCGTTCACATGATTTAGGGAGAGGATGGTCATGGAATAATCGGAAATAAATATGAAATAAATAATCAAACAAACACGTTCTAGGATGTAAACAGATACTGTATATAAAAGTGAAATAAATATAAAAAAAATATAAAATATAAAATTTATAATAATAATAATAATAATAATAATAATAATAATAATAAATAATCAGAAATGATCAAATTGATCAAATTGTGCTGCGGATACAGATTTACAGAGAGTACAGTACCGACATTTCTTTAGTTCATTAAGTAGTTCTGTTTAAATCTCAGATTCCTAAATCTGCTCTCTGTCGTAGGGTTTTACGGCTGTACTGTCGAGCAGCTGTTTAACGTTCCCCGCCCGGCCGTGTCAGAATAAATAGTTTGGCAGTGACGTGCTAGCCGAGGGCCACAGCGAGCGCGAGCGGGTCACTAAAGGTCAGCTGTGTGCTTCACTAAACAGAGCTGAGCTGTAAAATACACTCGTTATTCCGGTCTGTAGATCTGGAGCCGGCACGAACTCTTCACATCTTCCTTCTGCTCACTCCCACACTTACATTTTCAACAGGATTAGCGGTTCTGAGAAGATTTCATCGACGAAAGGGAGAACGTTCAGAGCTGCCGACTCAGACAGGAATATAAACTTATTCGAATAAGTGTGTTGGCATCATTAGACCTTCATAAGCATGTCTTCAGTCATTATTGACTCTACAGAGTGTCTCCATACATACGGGTCTATGTACACCAGCACTACGTCAGTCGTGCCTTCGTCAGTGGATGTTCGCAGACGTCCGCTTCTTCTCGGTCGGTCCGCGACACTTCCGGTCTTTTTGAATTGAAAGTTTGTCGACAGTGTCGCGCGTGATGTATTCGCCGTGTTTCCCGTTAAAGTCCTTCGCAACCTTGCGACATGAGAATGATTTCAATACGTCCTTCTTTTGTCAAAGCCGTTCTTAACACCTATCTGAAAAAAAATATATATAATATAAACTAAGTGTGAACAATTTTGGAAGACATTTATCATAAATAAATAAATAAATAAATAAATAAATAAAGACACTAAAAAAATTAATTTCCCCTAAACGCTGAGACTTTTGGGACACACTGTAGTAGCCATTATTGGTCAAAAAGCGTCCATATTGACAATATTGTGATTAGTAGATATTTCTGCTAACGTAGCTGTTTATGTGGAGTGAAATTAGACTTGGATAGAATTAAATTAATTGATTTTTTTTTTGTCATTTTTTTTTTTCCAGATGAATGCTTACTACTGGATTCTGATTGGCCAGAATTTTTTTTGTTCCATAATAGTAATAATATAAAAGGCTCAAAACTCTGAGTTTAAATCCCAGCACTGACCTAGAGCCACTTTTGGACCTTTGAGAACGTCTTTAATTCTCAGATCCTCTAAAATAATCATATGAGACACACATATGTTGCTGAGTTGTGGGTTTGGTCGTGCGTGTTCAGTCCTCGTACCTTGTATCAGTCCGTCTGTACGCTGTGTTGGGAAAAAAAAAAGCTAATTTTAGGAGATATTATTGTCAAACCCGGCTCAGATAAATCACAGATAGCTGCGTTACAAGCCCGACTTGTTGCACTCTGACTGACTCTGAAGCTGCGTCGATAAATATTTTCACGGCGAGTATTTACCTGCGAACACGACCTTTCCATCACGCAGCCTGACACAATCCAGATATGAGCTGAGAACAGCCGAAGCACTGCTTACGTCTCAAGACAAATACCGTCTGGCGTTTCCCATGACAGCACTTGGGTGAAAAGACCGAGTTTATCAGCGTCGCGGCGAGATCCGAGTGCTAAGCTTTCTTCCCTCTGAAACTGTGAGATCTTAGCGCTGACAAACAGGTAACATGTCAGCAGATATATTAAAAAGAAAAGCGAAGGGTATAGCGGATTAGGGGGATTAGATTACCGGAGGCGGCGGCGAGTGCTGAGCCGATATCGCTGTACGCTCTGTAGGCCTCGCCACGCTGACTCGCCCGTCCTCGTCACCAAGCCCGGCCTTCGCTGCTAACACGTCTCAGGGTGCGAACAAAACAAAATCCTGAGTGTGCGCTATGAATTTCTTCCAGTGAAAGGAGTGAG
This sequence comes from Ictalurus furcatus, assembly GCF_023375685.1. Lineage (NCBI taxonomy): Eukaryota > Metazoa > Chordata > Actinopteri > Siluriformes > Ictaluridae > Ictalurus > Ictalurus furcatus. The sequence goes on along the minus strand of NC_071283.1, from coordinate 15,386,993 downwards.
GACATTGATAGTGTTGCACTGATATCACATGTATTCATCCGTACAGTACGTAAAGTAAAAGTTAAAGATATTTTAAACACAGGAAAAGTTTTTTTTTTTTTTTTGAATGTTTCACATAAATGTCGTAAAAATACATAAAGGTTATTCTTATCCATTCCAGCTCACTATAACCACACTACACCTTCACATACAGTACAATAATTAACATACTTAATGATGATATATAGATAGATATTTATATGATGGTCTGTCTGGATGCTCGATTCTGATTGGCTGGAAGGTGTGCGTTCAAACCGTATAAAGCACAGGTAGTTCTAGTCAGTTTAATCACTGATCTGAACTCACACGCTGCCTATGAACACTTGTAACATTATAAGTGAGTAATTGTGTATATTTATTGTATAAGGGGCGTTATTCCAATTTATAGAAATGCTTAAATGGAGTCAGAAGCACATGCTACGAATATAATCACTGCTCAGTATATTCACACACAGGTACGTACATGTTAGGGCCTTCATACAAAGTGATATCCACATACAAACTTAGCTTTTATAGTTCCTTCACCTGACGCGACACATCCTCCGAAAGCAGAGCCGCTGAACTCCACGAGATTCTGACTCGGAAATAAATAATGTCAGTCCTCTTCTTTACATGCTATAATAATTTTGCAAATAGCATTTTAATGCATTCTAACTTTATCTCTCAGCACCAGGATACATAATTCATTCCCTCACTCCTCAGCGCGGACGATACTGAGAGCACGGAGAGAGAAAACGAGTGAATCAGCACACAAACAAAAATCATATCTCTTTCTGCAAATCCTGTATTCATAACGCATTAGAACTGCATATAATGTATGACATCATAGCCAATACGGTATGTACCGTATATTCCATGAAGGCTGAATGTATATTGAATTACGAATACATTCATAACATGATATAATGCATTCACGATCATTATTATTTATTTTAAAAAAACATTAGTTTGTAGTACCAATTCATTTATAACGTATGTATTATAACGAAGGTATCACGACACCATGACATGGTATAAGATAAAGATGTCATGTACAGTAGCTATAATCATGTATGAGCAGTTATGCAGGCATATGTGCAGTATAATTCATAAGGGATTATATATGCTACTGTATATAACAGAGTAGCATATATTTGATTTATAACTTGTGCATGCATTATAACACGGCAAATTCATTTAGGCGTCATAAGGTGTTATGTAGGACATATAACATACCACGAATGACCCTTTTACATATACTGTATAGACTGTAGAGATTATTTTCTCCATGTGTTTAGGTTCTAATCTGTCCTCTTTACCTCACAGTTCAATGATGTTATTTAATTCAAATCTTCAGACCGGTGCATTTTCTACAATTTTGTGGAGTAATTTGAGCAGCCATTAATTTAATGGAGCACTCGCTGCCTTCCTGCCTGTAACTGGACAATTACTAAAAATGCCTCCAAGGCAGAAGAAGTAACCTTTCACGCACCAGGTAGAGGAGGTATAATTTGTGCAAGGTGTTATTTATTGCCTTAAAGCAGTGGTTCTCAACCGGGGGGCACGGTAAGATCGGCAGGGGGGCGTAAATTGTTTTCAAGGAAAAAAAAAAAAAAAAACACAGACAGGGCATCATTTGGGGACTCTGTGTATTTTATTGCTTTTCACATAGAATGGGCATAAATGAAAAACCCCACGTTCCCTCTCCCCCTGTATTTTCTTTTTGCTGGGGAGAGGCGGAGCTTAACTTGCCTTTTATCTAGCTGTCAGTGCAGACCAGTGTTGCCAACTTAGTGACTTTTCAGACCCCTTTAGCGACTTTAGCGCCTAGCGACAAATCTAGCGACTACCGTACATGTAATATTTACCTCTGTGAGATCTCAGACATGAGAAACTGGGTTCACTAATAAGCAAATTACGCTCACGACAACGCTTATAAAGTCTCACCGGAGTCTACACTGGAGACACTTCTTATACCACAATTTATACCCTGAATTTATTTATTTTTTTTTTACATCCATTTGTAACTAGCTTTATATATAGAGAGAGAGTTTCTCACATAGTACCTCTATTTATAAATAATTTGTAACAGCTTATATACATAGTAAATGATATTGCAACACAAACAGGGTTCAGAGAGGACGAGTTGTGCAAGTTAACTTTAAATTTCTAATACAATTGGATGAAAATGTACTTAATTTCTCTTTAATGAATCTAGCAAGCTTCAGCATGGGAAAAAAAAAACATGAAATAACTTTGAATACTTTCATCATGCACTGTAGCTGTGATTTTCCTTCTTTTCTTTTCTTTTTTCCAGACAATGACATTTTCATTCTTTGAGTTACAGAGACTACTTTTTTTTTTCCTCATTATCTCCAGAAAGGAAGGAAATGAATATTCATTGGTACGCACTCTGGCATTTGCATAAAGGTTTTAATTCCATTGTAATTCTATCTCCTGCTGCAGACGTAATTATTCTGAAACGCATATAAGATATGAATTAGCCAGGCGAAAAAAAAAAAAAAAAAAAGTGAGAAATTTTCCGTCTTGTTTCAGCACCTTGGGAGTATCCGACTAATGAAGTTTTAATCCTGGAACGAGGAGGTTTTATTGCGATTAATTAATGAGAATATGGATTAGGACGTGTAGCTGGAGCGGTGGAGTTTAGAGAGAAGAGCAGGGGCACTGTTTTCCTTTCTCTTTCTGGGATTGAGAGTTCGTGTATCAGTTTTTTGATTATTGCGCAGTCAGGGGAAATCTGATCAGCTTCTTCCCGTCACTGCGCCTCAGATACTCAGTCGAGTAATAGTGAATTTTTATTGTAAAGAAGCAAAAATATGCTTAGGAATAAATACCGACGTATTATAAGAATGATGATTTAAAAGAAAACATTTTTAAAAAAATGCTAACACTGTCTATGGACGCCAAATGTAGTGTATAATAAGCTACATATTCATTAGTAACATGTTATAATGCATTCATACGGAATTATGCACGTCGTTATAATTATTTATGAAAATACATTACACTTTATCTTCATTATGCATTATGAATTGTGACCATTATATAAGTAATGTCCATAACACTGGTAACATTCAAGTACAGAAAGGCCAGATTAGACTTTGCTAGAAAAAAACAAGCAAAATCTTGAGCAGTACTGATGCAAGATGAACTTGACCAGAATGATGGGAAGAGAAAAGCATGGAGAACGAAAGGAAGGGCTCATGGAATCATCCAAAGCATACCACATCTTCTGTAAAACATGGTGGAGGAAGTGTTATGGCATGGGCATGTATGGCTGCCAATGGAACTGGGTCACTGGTGGATAACGACCCAAAACGTACCACGAAAACAACCCAAGAGCTTCTTAAGGCTAAGAAATTAAAAGTTCTTAAATGTCACCTGACCTCAACCCAATTGAGCATGATTTTCACTTACTGAAGACAAAACTGAAGGCAGAAACACCCACAAACAAGCAACAGCTGCAGGAGTCTGCAGTGAAGACCTGGTAAAGCATCTCAAGGGAGGAAACTCAGCATTTGGTGATGTCCATTGGTTCTGGACTTCAGGAATACTGAATACTTGGATGCAAATCTTTTGCAGTCAAATTAATGAATTATGTTCGTTTGTCCAATGACTTTTGAGCCTGTGAAAATGGAGGGACTATTAAAAAAATGACGTAAATCCTAATATATTAGCAGTTAGAAACGGTTAAAGCAATATTTTTGTTAAACCCCTTGAATTAAAGCTGAAAGTCGACACTTCAATCACATCTTGATCGCTTTACTTCGAATCCGCTGTGCCGGCGTAGACTGTCCAGATACTTATGGACCCAACTGTACGTATGTCCTTCATAGAAAGTGTTACCAAAATAATTAAGACGTTTTTTTTTTTTTTTAGATAGTGGTGTTATAATGTGTTACGAACACTACTTATAATAACGCATGGTGTTAACCATTCATAAATAATTATAAACAACGTGCACAATGCCTGCGGAATAGATTATAACATGATTGTTTACGTGACCTTCGTAGAAAGTCTTAAAAAAAAAAAATGAATCAGTTATAATGATTTATGAATATTTGCGTCCCACCGAACACATCAGCAAAACCAGAGGCCCTGAACAAGTGAATTATTTCTTCTGGGATTTTGGGAAATCAGTGCTACAGATTGTGTAAAATAAAATAAAATAAAATACATGAACTTCCTCTCTTGTGCATTTAATCAGAAATATACAACCCTAAAGACTTGCACAGTGCGGAGGATTTGATTCAGTGCACCAAGGCTTTCAGGGTTACGGATTAAAAAAAATATCTATAATAAAGTAAAATAAAATAATAAAAAAAGATGCTGAGTCACGAGGCTGTAACACTTCCTCTTAAACTGCGAGAGGAGAGTCGGTGTTTTTGCATGACATTTATTTCTCCCTCTCTGCCCTTGATTCATTTCCATTCTCCTGGTCTTGGCACGACTCCTCCAGTGCTCCACTCGTTTCCATCCATCTGTTTTCTCGACGCAACATCACAATAACGCCTTCATTAACATACCTCCCGCTCTCAAGGTCATCACCGTCCCATCTTATTTACCGCTCGCAATACGGCGGCAGGATTTTTCTAATTTTGGGGCGTCCGTGATGGGTTGTCGTAATTTTTTTAATTTATTTTTTTTATTTTTTTTGGCAAGTTTATATCCAGTCTGTTCAGGAAACGAGCAATTAATCTGCATTACGGCTAAACATGATGTGACAGACTTTGGGAAATATGCTCTCAGACGCTTTATGAAGATACTCCGGCTCTGATTAAATGCCGTGAAGCAGTTGGCTCTAATAGAAGCGGCGTAAAGTGTCGCATTATCATTACAACCAAGCTATTAGCAAATCTTTTTCTTTTTTTTTTCTTTTCATTTCTTTCTTTATTTTTTTGATCTGCGCTGCGCTTTAATTACTGATATTAAAGTACTCTTGTACTGAGAGGAGGAGACATCCACCGCTGCTGAAGGTCAAACTCATCGTCAACTCGCACACCATCGCACTTTCACTTCCTGTTTCACTTCCTGTGAGAAGTTTTTATTTATTTTTTTTTTTTTGGATTACTTCGGATTCATACAAGTTCACGTTTCATCATTTCAAGCTGTTATCTCATATCAGTGTTTTATATTGTTATATTGAATTAATAATATTTGTTATTTAGTTATTATTGAAATATTTCAACATACATTATTACTGTTACGGTATTTATGTCATAGTTTATTTTTCAAAACAATAATAATAATAATAATAAAAGTTTTATGAGGACCTCTTAGACAATGTGGGGTTTGTGTGTGTGTGTGCGTGCGTGTGTGTGTGAGAGAGAGAGAGAGAGAGAGAGTGAGTGAGTGTGTAAAAACAAACCCAATAGCTCTTGAACTGCTTGTTTCGGTCCATTGTGTTGTCACCTGGCTAAAGAACCACACTTTTAGTGCTTTTACTGTGCGAGTGGTTTCAGGGCTTGGGTTGTTAACTCCGGACCTGTAGCATCATCCATTGAACTTTTTTAGCATATTTTAAGCAGCTCACACTGATTTCTAAACAACAAGGTGAAGCCGTTTCAAAGCGTAGAGAAGAAAAGCACTACGGCATGCCACCGAGCCAGATAAATGCCTGAGATATTCACAAGGAAAATAATTGCAGGACAAAAAGAGCAACCTGAAGAGAACAGGCTTGAAAATGAAAATTTTCACTTGGTCAATAATATGTGGGGGGGGGGGGGGGGGGGGTTGTTGGGGGGGGGACCCAAGCAACCATTATGATGCTGCCTGAGGTGTTTAATATAACTTCATAATGCTGTTTTTAATTTTTATTTTTTGGAAAACAATCATCTCTGTGTGTTCGGATGAGGAGGTAGGAGGTAAACGTGTCCATATTGACCGAAAGCTAACAGTAATACAGTAGTTAAAGAAGGACGTAAGAAAAGCGACATGAAAAGCATGAAACATGGATGACTTTTCAAAAGATAAAAAGACAGAAATAACGGTTATACTGCAGTAATCAGCGGCTGCCAAAATGATAAATGAGCACCGCTTCATAATTAAACAGATATAGCTTCGTACTGAATGGCTACTGATGCAGAAGAAAAGCAGGTCTGTTCACGCTCAGTGCTTTAGTAGTTCATATCCACAAGATAATTGTTAATTACCCCTCAGCATTGTTGAGTTCTGGACTCTGATTGGTCAGAAGGTGCTGATTAATGTCACATAACAGCAGCTCTGACAGTAGTGCCGATTATTAATTATATATTAACACATTCCTTCTAATACGTCCTCCTTTCTATAGAAATAGCTGCATGGAATTTGTACGCAACAGTAGATGGTCCAAGTAAACAAAGTGAATGTAGTTCAGTAACTTAATATAAGAGTTGCATTAATAAAAGTTACATTAGCTTCCACCGCTATGCTGATGACACAGAGTTGTATGTTTCTGCAAAGCCAGACGACAGACACTAGCTTAATAACGTTGGAAAAGAATGTGTAACATACATTAGACAACGGATGCTGATAAATTTACTCCTACTTAATTCCGACAAGACAGAAGTACTTAAAGTACTTAAAGACCACAGGCAGGTAGAAGGGAGATTTCAGGGTAAAAGACCTCGGCGTGATTATTGACTCCAGTCTCTCATTTGAGGCTCATGTAGATAATATTACTCAGATAGCCTTCTTTAATCTCAGAAATATTACAGTTACATTTATATATTGTATTGGGGGGGGGGGGGGTCTCCTCAAGCACGACTGGTGTACAGCATCCACCTGGATGATGCGACGGCAGCCATAATGCTCCAGAACCCCCACCACACACCAGCAATCAGTGGAGAGGAGAGAGTGATGTAGCCAGTACAGAGATGGGGATTATTAGAGGGCCGTGATAGAGAAGGGCCAGTGGGGGAATTTCGCCAGGACACCGGGGTTATACCCCTACTCTTTTTTTTTTTACGAGAACTGTCCTGGGATTTTTCATGACCACATAGAGTCAGGACCTCGGTGTAACGTCTCATCCGAATGAGGAAGTGTTGCTAAGATAAAATGAGAAAAATTAGTTCATGCATTCCTTACCTCCAAGTTGGAATATTATTATTATTATTATTATTATTTCTTTTTTTGCCAATAACATTTTATTGGTTTTCAATTACAAAAAGACAAAAACACAAAGCTGAAACAAGACACAACAAAGACAAACAGTAACAGGCAAAATATAATTATGTCCAGTGGGGAGAAAAGACATAAAAACCATTCAAACGATAGAAAAAGCAGTAAATATACAAAATATCTATGTGCATATATACGTATATACATCCATACCTGTGATGTGTTTATGTGCTACGAAGTAAGAAAGCCGAGTGAGCATCCTCTACGTGTAGTGATTCAATAATCTTTACCAGGGGTTGTACACTAACAGAGTGTGTGTGTGTGTGTGTGTGTGTGTGTGTGTGTGTGTGTGTGTGTGTGTGTGTGTGTGTGTGTACCTTTGCTGTTCTCTCCAGTCTCCTCCTCTTCCACTTCCTCGACATCTTCCGTATCGGCCTGATCCATCTTAGCCTGCTCCTTACTGCGCACACACACAATAATAATGACTAAAACGAATATACTGTTACTCCGACTCTGTAGTGTGCGGCTGTGTCCCAAATTACTGTCGTTACACTACCCACTATAAGGCCATGCGTGATGAGTGATGGTGAGTACGATTGGGACACAGCCCAGGACAGACAGGAGGCTACTACAGGATGCAGGATCTTTGTTGGTACCTTGAATAATGAAGCCCCACAGCCTTATAAAACAGCCTTCCAATTAGTTTCTGGGACTCAGACACAGTCTCAGAGTTTAAGTCCAGGCTGAAAACGTTTTTGTTTAGTCAAACCTTTATTGAATATTTTATTTTTCCTTCAGCGAAGCTGCAGATCTGGAGAGTTCATACTGTAGGCATAGAGTGCTTTGGTAAACTTGGATGTATGGATGGGATGCTGTTACCCTCCTCTCTCATGTGTTCTCTCAGGCATGTATTACCTTCTCTCTCTCTCTGTTAGCCATGCTGTCTATCATAGCTAGTCTCGCCGGAGTCCTCACATGCAATCTGCACACAATTAAACCATTACAAGACAAGAGCAGACCTGATAATCTGTATTCTCTCTCTGTCTCTCTGTTAAGCGACACGTTACCCCTGAGATACCACTAATCCTGACTCCTTATGCCCTCCGTACCTGCCTGATCCATCCTGATGCTCTACTTCTGCTTGGAGCGTCCTCACCTGAGAAATCACTCGCTGCTGCAGAGCGTGGTCCCACCTGGACAGCTTTTAGTAAGGATTTATAATCGCACTATTCATGTCACCCAGACACCAGAAAAATACGACTAAACTTCATGTGCTAAAAAAGTGGGCCTGAACTTTCTTGGACTTGCTGATTATGCGTGCTATAAGTACAATTAATACATGCATAGCAAATACGGATGTACGCTGTAACAGCTTTTCTTAAATAATACTAATAATGACTATATAAAAAATGTAAATAAATAAATAAATGAATGAATCGTGAAAAAAAATTCGGTGGTAATAAAAGCAAGTGCGCTAGATGTGGAAAACGTGTGAAGCTCGTGTCACTTTCCTCCATAGTGAAATGACCTTGACCTTTATGGGCTCGCTTCTCTCTACCCGTGATCAGAGCGAGGGTGAACTCCATAATCATTTCTCTCTCTGATGTCCCGTGACGTTTCGCCCGTCGGTGCGCTCTCGCCGTCACACCCGTGGTGTCTGATTGATTGAAGCGCAGACGTGCGCAGACGAACAGTTCATTAAAGCAGACGCCGTGGCTTCTGGCAAGAACACGTCTGTCTAAATTGTTATTTGAATTTGTGAGACATAACCATATGCAACAGGAGGTCCTGACCAAATTGATTTCTGGTCCCTGAGAAACACACACACACACACACACACACAGCAATGCAGCAGTCAACTGATTAACTCCAGTGACCTGTTTAATACACTAGAGGGTGTAAATGTTTGGTGCAAAGGGATAAAAAAAAAGGCAGAACATGACAGATTTATTAAAAGGGCGATGTAACGAGGTGAACACGCCCGTTCGAGATTTGAAGCATCGGTTTTAATAAGCAGAACGCCGGTGATTTGTCGCAGCTGCGGCGGTCCGACGAATCACACAGCGGCTTCTTCAATTCCCGTCTTCAATAAGGTTAACGAAATGAACAGAATAAATTCCGTCGTGAATCTGGTTAATGCTCTCGGTGCCATGTGCCATTAGGATCAAAACCAGACAGACGTTCTCGTTTCGCGACTTCCCCTAATCTAGTTTTGATTATTTTCCAATCTCTTACTGCACCGTGAATGTGAGGTGCATTTAAATAGAGGAAATTACAGACCTGAAACAAGATGGCGGCCTCCGAGATCTGCACATCAGGTTCTTATGGAAACGCGCCAACACGTGCAAATACATTTTCACCCAGACCCGGCTGGTATTTGTTTAATAAATAACATGATCATTTAAAAAAAAAAAAAAAAAAAAAAAAAAACCTGTATTTTGTGTTTACTCAGGTCGCCTTTGTTTTTATCTTAGATTTTGTTTTAATTTCTGAAACAATTTAGTTTGAAAAAAAAACAAAAAAACAGAAGATGGGGGGCGAATACTTTTTCGTAGCACTGTAGATCGTAAATCTCTGAGTAAACATTGTAAAAATGTCCAGACAGCGTGAGCACAGTGACATGACACCTGAAAAAAAAAATCTAATAAAATGAAAAGCACAGCAGTGAGAGTATAAAAGGTGCTTCGAGAGAAATTAGTATGTATAACAAGCGCTCCGGTCTCTTTGATGTCATTTAAAAAATGCACCACTTATGAAAACATTTAACGCAGTCTCACTGACTGCAGCGCTACCAAGACAAGAAGTTCACGCCGAAGTTCATTGTTGAATTGAAGCCTCAGAAAATCAGTCATGCATAACACATGAAGCAGCCACACGCTGGAGTTTTCCTCTTCTATTTTGTTTTTTCATCTGAAATCCTACTTGAGGCAGATGAAAGAGGGATGAGAGAGGCAGCGGTGTGCATGTCATGGCCGTTGCTGTAATGCAGAGACGGACACTGCCTACTGATTTCCCCAGGGTTCAAACGCTAGCACGTCACTCCCGCTTGGTGGGTCCGAGCAGGTCCGAGCCGTGGTGAGACTCGGGGCTTCAGCGTACGCTCGCAGGGAACACCGAACCGCAGAACCGCTCCGACACGTGTGTGATGCTAAAAGCTAAGCGTTCATGTTTTCCTTCCTTAAAGCACCATGTACCACAATGCGTCTCGTACTGATCAGCTAACTCAAGCTTGAAGTTGAAGCTCAAACCATTTGAACCATTGCTATTCTATTTATAAACGTGCTTAATCCTTTGCATGGTGAAGTTTTTTTTTAAAGCCATTTAGTGAAGGAGTCTCCAGTGCCAGCCAGAGGGAAAGCTGTAGTTCAGTATCTTCAGGACAGGTAAGTTTACACTTCGCAGTTTCGTAGTTTAATTCACAGAGAGAAAAAAATGAGGCTGGTGAGTACGTCTGAGGAGTTTCTGAGGAGCTTACAATTATTCAGATTTACCGCAGATTTTCTGCGGATTTGTGTCGAGACGCATCGCGTGACATCATCACAACGCACGTTCAGCCAGAGCCGTGTTCGATTCACGTGTGTCGAACATGAGTCCAGCTAAAAAGGGCTCGTTTACCAACAAACGTCTCTGTGAAAGACCGTGCAAAACTACTTAGTGCAGTCGCAAGTAGTTTTCCGCAAGTTTTGAAGAGGAAGTTTAGCTGCAGAAAGATCAAGCGGTTTTGGCCGCAACAATCCCAAAAATACGGAGTGAAATCCTGTATGGACTGGACTAGACTTGTAAAAAAAAAAATAAAAATGTTTATGTTTTCTTTTATGGTCGCACGCACCAAGTTTGACGAGAAGTCATCATTTCCCCCTAGAAAAACCGCCTCGGTGTTTTAGTTTGGCTCTGGGGACGGCGAGTAGATGACGGGCACGCGATCTTAAGGTTGGAGAAGGAGTGTACGGGAGCGATTAGTCAGTTAAGTATTGAGGTGTCAGATTATTGAGGGCTTTGTGAACAAGTAATAAGATTTTAAAGTCAATCCTGTATGTAACAGGGAGCCAGTGCACGGAGATCGGAATGGGTGTAATATGGTCAAATTTGCACTTCCTTTTGAGAAGCCTGGCAGGTGTATTTCGCACTAACTGCAGGAGAGAAATGGAGGATTGACAGACACTGGAATACGGTTATAGTAAAAGAGTTATAGTAATCTAGTCGAGATGTTACAAAGGCGTGGATTACGGTTTCATAGTTACTCGTGGATAAATAGGCCTTCGCTTTAGAAACGAGGCGAAGATGGAAAAAAAAAAACAAGACTTGAAGACAGCAGTTATCTGTTTGTCAAACATCAGTCCAGAGAAGTATTTGCACTTCGAACACTTCAGGATCAGGGGTGGCCAGGTTAGACCCAGGGGTGGCAGTCAAGGGCAGGGCAAAATACTAATCCCCGTCTACAGAAAAATTACATAATATAGCGCTCCATACCTGTGTATGTGCTCAGCGAATAGGACATAAAAGACGCACGACTAAGCGGCGTGATTATTATTTCCCAGCAAAACAACGTCATCGTTAACAAAACATTATGCGGGATCTTATGAAGTACACCAGCGTTACAAATTCGATATCATTAGCTAACAGTAGCTAATAACGGACCTAAGAATGCCGGCAAAAAATTTGGGACAAGTTAGTTGGGGCACATAATAGCTCATGTCTGTGTTAGCTAGCTAGGAATGCTTGCTCTTGATTGACATCGATCCTCGCCTATCAACTTTCATATTTCAGATTTATCAGAGATGTCGTTGTAGTGGGTGTTCAGTTATTATTCAATAATAATAATAATAATAATAATAATAATAATGATTTCTTACTGGGGTGGACAGAGGGGTGGCCATGCTTCAACTCCAGCCTACCCTGGCCCACCCCATGTTCGGGATGTGCTGTTATAGGAAAATGACTCACTCGTACACACACCTATAACAAACCAGCAACCTCAGTGTGTCTTCGGATAAATTTGAATGAAAACATCTTTATGCTTGTAACTTCATAACTTAATTTGCACACAAAGCTACGAGAGGCTAACGTTTGTATTAGGGGAGGAGCTAGTGATCGTAATTTTTTGCCCCCCAGCCTTATTCTGCGTGAGATCGTCTTTGTACAGAATGTGCATGAAGTTGTGTTATGCTCTGAATTACAGCTCCTATATATATATATATATATATATATATATATATATATATATATATATATATATATATATATATATATATATATATATATATAATTACATTTCAGGGCTCGTCTCTACACAGTATGTATGTATTTTTTTCTTCTTCTGTTGTCAGGCGTTATTAAAAATGTGTAAGTAATGCTCACCAAACTCTCGCATAACAATCAGGCATTCTCTTAAACTTTCATTATTTATTCAATGCATTTTTAATGAGGTGTGTTTGGCAGGAGCGCTCAGTGATGCAAGCTTGCGTTTGCGTCGCTTTCATTACCCCAGTTTTCTTTCTCCCGCTCTCTCTCTCTCTCTCTCTCTCTTTTTTTCCAGAGTTGTTGAAAACATTTTAGAGAAAGCTATTTGTCACATTATTCTGCTCTTTTGCTTCTGTATCACTGTCTGCATAAAATATACCATTATTTCTGCAGGATGATTTCATCTCTACCTTCTTCATTACTGATCTAATAGAGCTAGCTGTATAATGAAACACACACGAGGCAGGGAAACGGCACATTATCCGCAAACGTTTCGCAGGATCTGTGGTGCGGATGGAGTGTTTTTTTCCTCCTGGTTTTTCCTGTACGTGCAACACGTACTGTGTAAATAGGAGTAATGTAGAAAATCAAAACGTGTATTATAATATAGATACAGTCTGAGAGCTTCACCCTCAGATATACAGAAGCTTTTCTTCATCATTTTCAATAATGACCACAATAATAAGCATTCGTAAGCCTACTTACAACCCGTTTCCACAATATTTTATACACTTGTTTTATAATTATTTATCTATAAAGAAACAGGTAGCTGTGTTTGTTTTTTTTATACATTTTTTATTTACTAACTAATAAAGTTTACTTATATTATTATATATAATATTAAATATTACTTATTACTAATTAGTCATTAGTTACTGACAAATAACTAATAAAGAATCTAGGCTCATACTAACTATTTCATTTAAAAAAAAAAAAAAAAAACCTTATCAACTTATAAAAATAAATACATTTGAAAAATACATTTAGCTACTAAAATATTTAATATTATAAAAAATATTTTCTCTTACCACATGATAACATGAAGGTATTTATTTATTTATTTTTATAAAAAGGTGGCTATCAAATTATCGAAAACAGATTTTTTTTTTTTTAACCAAAATTTTCACCTTATGCCTATAAAAACTTGGGAATTTTGTCATTTTTTTCATCATTTTAATGGATCCTTTGCGATTATATAATATAAAATTATAAACAGCATATAAGCATTCATATTTAGTAATGTCTTTCATTATTAAAATATACGTTCATTACTAAAACAAACCAAAAATACAATATTTATAATAAACTAACCCTGACCCTAACCCTAGTGGTCAGGACATTATCGTGTGTTAGAGAAACTAAATGTCGGTACAATAAAATAAAATGTAGCTAAATAATAATAATAATAATAATAATAATAATAATAATAACAATAATAATAATAATAATAAACACATTGCCTCACTGAGCAGGAGGTGGTACACTTGCTTCCACGGAATATCTTTTGCTGTACCTGTATGCTAGCATGTTTTTATCATCACTGTAATATTTCTGTCAACGTCTCATCTAGCTGTCAAACTTACAATGAAAAATAAATATCTGCCAGTCTTTTTTATTTATTTCTTTTATTTCAGCTTGTCTCCTGCAGTAAAGGAAAAATGACAGTGTTGAAAATAAATGTGGTCAGAAATCATTCCTCCTGCATGTTAAATATTCCCTTTGAGACAAAATAATGGTGAGAAGTGGCCACTTCAGCTCGTGTCACCTGGCAGAGGAACAAATAGTGTTTATTCTAAATAGACCAGCAGAAAAAGTGTCAGAGTGTCTGAGCATCCAACGAGGACAAACATCTTTTTAGATAAAGAAATAAAACACAAATTAATTAACGCACTAATTAGTGTGAAAAGTGGTTCATGTTTAGTGCAAGCTTCATTCTTAGATTAGATTAGCAAAAAAAAAAGCTCACTACTATTCAATTCAGCTCAGTTTTATCCGTGTAGCGCTTTTAACAGTGGACATTGGCCCAAAGCAGCTTTATAGAAATATATCCATTCAGGATATAGATTTCAAATGCATGAATTTATCCATAACGAGCGAGCCAGACGTGACGGTGCTGAGGAAAAACTCCCTGAGATGATATGAGGAAGAAACCTTGAGAGGAACCGGACTCAGAAGGGAACCCGTCCTCATCTAGTAACAACGGATAGTGCACGTATTACGATACTAGCTACATACACTCAGACACACCACTGATCTCTGCTACTTCCGTCCCAGCTTTATTTTTCTCCGTAATGTCTCTGTACACATTTAATGAGAGGTCTTATACTGTATGACAGGATAAGATCAAACTGGAAACAGGAACTAATTGCAGGTAGGAACTACAGTTGTGAGTGTGGAACTAAAGCAACGTTGCAGCACATGTGCCATAGGAATCATTTAGTCAGTTGTTTGGATGCATCATAACTAGAGGTCGGCTGATTGATCGGGTTTGCAGATTAATCGGCACCGATAACTGATTATGCTGGAACTACCGGTCATCGGAAAAAGTCCAAAAAGAGTCTTTCCCGGGAGGCGTCTGCTGTCATTATACAGCACGAGAGCGGCCTCTAGAGGTGAAATAAAAACCCTCACTGACAATTTGTTGTGTTATTTGAAGTGTTTGTTTTTTTTTATTCATTTTGGATGTCTCTATTTTTATTTGTTATTCGGAGTGTTACTTTTTGGTTCAGTTTGGATATATATATTATATACATAATTTCCTTTATTACAAAAATAAACAGTACTGACTGTACCATGAAAACGTAAATTTTAAGATATATTAACTATGAATAAATATTACAGTTCAGCAATAGTTTACAATATTTGACTTTTATTTTACAATATTTTACTGAGTGTTATTTTTTCATTCACTATCAATTTTAAAAAAAAGTATCGGTTGATTAATCGTTTATCAGCAGGTACTGCCTGTTATCGTTATCGGAAAAGTACACTATCGGTCAACCTCTAATCATAACTAATGTGTGTAGAACTGAGAAAATCTCACTCGAACCATTGCTTGTCACTCGCTAGTGAGAATATCGCCTTAGTAAATAATCATTTTGTACAACTTATAGTACTGTAAGTATTATCGGTCCTGGTTTATGTCTATAGTGTTGAAAAAGCAACTTTTATTTGTATTTTACCTTTGGGGCATTTTGCATAAGTTTGACATTTTAATCACTGAATGCCTCTCTCCTGACATTTCGTAGGAAAATACCATGCCACTGCTGAACGGTCTCAAAGCGAATGAGCAACATTTTTAGCAACGTTGGGTTTGTCGTAAGCGTGAATAATTTGTACTATATATAAAATAGCTAAAATGTCGAGAGAGACAATATAATCACGGGACGGACCGTTTCAGTGTTTATCTCCGTAGGGCTGACCATTTTCATTGTGTAAAATTAGACAGGCAGCCCCCAAGATGCCTGTTTTCCATCTAATGCATTTCGCTCTGCTTGAAGCTATTGTCATGATTCAGACTGACTGAATTAATTTCATGCTCATTGTTCGCCATAAAGCATCTGATGGCATGGCTATTCATGATTCATCGATGGCCAAATTAGTCTCTGAATGGACTCTGAAATGTCAGGCATTGTGCCCCTGCTGAAACGAATGCAAAATGACGCACACATTTATATGCGCAGAAAGAAATAAACAATATATTTTATGCCCTGTTGCTCATCTTGATTGAGTTATTTATTGCCGCCAACGGGAGAAATGGGATCTTTGGAAATGATAAAGAGGTCCCGAACCCTTTGAAATGCAAGCGCGATTGAAATGTGACCCCCTTTTTAAAGTTCACAGTTCAAAACTTTCACAAGACTTGGTTTGTCTGAAAGGTTACGAGGGTTAGAGCTGAGGGTAGCATTTGTATGTTTTTGTTTTGACTCAGAACAGCCTTTTCTTTTTCTGGATTTTGTATTCAGATCAGGTTCTTTCCATTCGTATTGCCTTTGTATTTCCACGGCTCTGATGATGTTCCTTGCACTCCAGTTCACTGCAGCACATTGTCTCGGTGAGAACAAAGAGAATGCATTAGCTTCAACAAAGCTTTCTCTGTCTCTATCTATACCTCGACCATGTTCATGACATTTGTGACATTTAGAAAATGTTTACATTTAACAGATCTAATAGAGCTCGACATTTACCTTTTGCTCAATACGCTCTCGTCATTGTAAATTCGCTAAAATGACGCCGCACGCGTGAGATCCATTCGTACGGAACGATTAAAAATTTTACTTGGTAAACTCCAATCAATCAGGGACTTTTCCACACTTCTACACTTTGATCATCGTGTGTATTGGTTAGCGTACAGTAATTGGATCCTATGCCTTACGGTTTAGAAAAAAATGACAAAGGATTATGTTAGGAATTTTGTGTAATATTGTGCTATTATGAGAAAATACTGATTGACGGGTTGGTGTGATGAAATGGAGTTACTGTTAACAGCTTTTATTTCCTGTAGAAAGGACGGAAAATGCAGCTTGTCGTGTTATTGATGAATTGTGAAGAATACAATCCTATGTCCTGGAGACTTTCCCATATCAGAAAATATCCAAAGACTGTCATGGTCGATGTTAATACAAATATTGCTAAATTTTATTTTACCAAACAGAGCAAATCTTGGAGGTTTACTTGGCTATATTTTTACATTTACCACATTTGCCTTGCACCCCCAGGGTTGGGGGTTCAAATCCTGAACTCCTGTGTGTGGAGTTCTCCCCGTGCTTTAGGGGTTTCCTCCAGGTACTCTGGTTTCCTCCCCCAGCCCAAAGACATGCGCTGTAGGCTAACTGGCATTCCCAAAGTGTCCGTAGTGTGTGAACGGGTGTGTGGGTATGTGTGTGATTGTGCCCTGAGATGGGTTGGCACTCTGTCCAGCGTGTCCCTTGCCTTGTGTCCTAAGACATGCGTTGTAGGCTGATTGGCTAATCGGGAATACCAAAAATTGAGATCAATCAATGGACTACAGAATGTAAGCTGTTTTACCGTATATATATATATATATATATATCCATTTGACTGATCCAGAAGCTTCATTTTTGTTCTCTAATTTCACTAAAATCAGCTGATTTGCTGACTGGACATTTTTTCAACGCTGTGTCTGGAGATCAAAGATGTGACCAGAATGAACTATGTGATCACTGAAATTGTTGATGGTTTCCCCTGATCACGCTGACTCGCACTGTTTCTGTGAACAGGACCTGTTGAGTTGTTCATTAATAAGTTCTCATTCCTCCCACACACACTTCAGCCTGTTCCATTATTTCTATATCCACTGAACCGTGGTGGTTTTAATTTGTTACACTTCTTTTGTTTTGCCCAAGACACTTCTAGTGCAGGTCAGTTGTTCCCCCGCTAGATGACACAAGATGGCAATTAAGCGGCATATCGGCAGTGCTGCAGAGGGAATGAATTGGCCAGGGGTGGCAGGAGGAGATAGAAAGCACGAGGCGGCCCACTAGGCAGTCATATCTGCAGGGGCTTCAGGGATTTTAGTTGCTAGTGTGGGCAGAACGAATTAGCCTTGGGGCCACAGGCAGAGGTGGAAGATGAGCAATGCGTTGAAGAATGGCAGAGTTAATCAAACTCAGAACGTGATTGAACTTAGCACGTTAGCGCCTCAAAAGCACAAGGTTCTGACATGAAAAAAGGTGAAAGTGGCAATCAGAAGGCATGCTGCAAAACACCGTGCTGAAAGTGTAGTTACAGGTGAGCCTCTCATCTCTGTCTCAAGATGTTTCCTTCTTTCTCCGTCCCTTTTCACACCTCACATTGGCTTTCATGGCGTTGGTATTAATTGGCTTGCATGCTCTTGACTCGTTTAACCTTGCTGATGAAAAGATGAAATGAAGGTGATGCTAGCAGTCAAAAATTCATGCAATATACTAATAGAGAAAAGAAAAGATATGGGACATAATGTCAGGCTGCTATACAATGGTATATTCATATATATTCATAATGATGCAGTTAAGCTTTTCCTGCCTTTTCATTCAAGCGTATGGAGAATTCTAACAAATAAACCAGAATTCCTTTTACTTTTACTATGTAAATCCTTCATCTTGGGGATTTTTTTTTCCCACTACTTGCCAAAAAATATTAAAGAGCTGTGGATTCCTCTATCTTCTTCACATTTACCCTTAGCCTCTTGGTTGCTTCCCTGATTAATCCCCTCTTTACCTGTTCGCTGAGTTTCGGTGGACGGCCTCCTCAAGGCTGATCCGTGGTCATGCAATTTTCTTTCCATTTTTTAAATAATGAATTTAATGAAATTCCATGAAATATTTAAAGTTTGGGTTATACATTTTATAATCAAACCCTGATTGATACTTTTCCAGAACTGTGTTCCATAGAACATCTCTGGTGGGATTTGAATCAGGCGGTTGCAGCACGCAAACCCAAGAATATTACTGAACTGGAGTCCATTGCTCATGAGGAACGGGAGAAGATTCCTCAGGAACGCTGCAGAAGATCTGCATCTCGTTCGCAGCAAAAGCATGCTCTACTAAGTACTAAAGATGCTTGGCATGAAGGGGGTGAATCATTTTGAGACTTTATCATTATGAGTTGCATTTTCAGTTGAATTTGGGGAATCCGCGTGACGCATTTGTCCTGTTGAACTATTTCAATTGCTTTTGTTTGATTTGTTCATCGCAAACAGCTGAAAGTCTGTCAATGAACCTGATTTGCACTGGGGATCGAATCATTTTATTACATCTGTATGTGACTTCCGATGTTACACTAGAAATAATTGAGCGTTTCCACAGCAACATGGGTGAACATTTACACAAATCCCAACTGAATTGATATTTCCTGCACTTCCATATTACGCACTATATTGTGTAGATTCATTACAAGTCAGAAAAGGCATTATATTGATTTTTGCAAATTGTTCCATGCGAAATCTTCACTATTTCCTTAAACACCTTTTAGAAGAAGTCCACACAGTGTGGCAATTAATTGACTCCATCAGTCCCTACTGCTGTAGCCGAGCGCTCTCTCAGCACATTCTGTTTACTTCTGCTGAGAGTAGAGTGCCGTAAGCGTGGGCTGAGGACTCCACTCCTGGGGGCTAAGGCCATTAATCTCAGCCCCCTGTCAGCCACCCTGAAACTTTTCTGCTGCAGCAGCTCTAACTTCGGTGAATATGTGTTCACAATCTCAGACGTATTGTTCATTCGAGAGGGTTTGTCATCATTTATTCGGTTTTAACTCCCGTCGGGTGTCGTTATTGTCCTTGTAAGTCTGCGCGGTTACAAAATGATGCCACACCGTAGCTTTTATATGGGAAATGTCTTGGGTGGAAATCCTTCGCACGGTGCTCAGATTTACAGGTGGAAGTAATTGCAAAAGGCTACGACGTTACAGTTCATCGCTAGACTATTGATGGAGCCCTGTGGACATGGGCTGGGAAATTTAATGTCCTGCGGTAGAGATGAAAAGGCCTCCGAAATGTATCGGACAATCACGTTGATTTTTAACAAGTACTTCCACTGGTGCATGCCACACAGGTGAAATCAAAAGCATATCAAAATCCCCGTATTTGGCGATAAACGTACTGTCGCGACACTTTGAAATCAAAAGCCAATTTCTTTTAATATATAATTATGTTTATTTGCAGATTATCATGACTCATCACGAGTGGCCACGTATGAAGGACATAATAAAGGACAAAACAATGAAAATGCGGTGCATGTTGTACGCGTGTACTTCTTGTCGTGACGATCATGTGGACACCACGATGACACGCCTATCGCTGCGATTTATTCTGTATGAATCGATCATAATTACCAACAGACATATGTCCAGAACGCTAATGCCTTCCCGATAGTACACATGTTCTTCAATAACTAATGACGATCACATTTACTGAGTTGCTTAAACCATCATGGATAAACTTGAGGACATTTCCAAATGTCTCCTGCATCTAATGCATACACACAGAGTCACTTAATTCAGATCTCATAGCTGATTAAACTCAGTAAGCAGCCTGACTCTATGACTGAGCATCACTGCTACAGACATAATCGATTATCAGAAACGTTCATTTGCATGTCCATATAAATCAGCATCTTGGCTACAGTACTGTAAATCTAAAATGTATTACATATTCCACGCTGGAACGGAGAGGAAGGCCATTCTTTTGTTAAAAGTCTAACTAGACAGGAATTGATAGACTTGATTTTTTTTTTTTCCCCACCTCAAGGCAAAAGCCTTTACAGATCAGCGACTGTCATGCTAGACCAGCTATCACAGAGGGACTTTCAAAGGAAAAGCTATTTCTTATTTCGGTGGCACTTTCGCTCCCTGCAGCGCCAGAATGGAAAAAATTATATTTCTGTATTCAGCATTGGTCTTGGAGGAGAGATCAATATTCATGATTCTGAGGACTGAATCAATGCAGTGGCACTGTTTTCCATGTATTAGAGTGGTGACTTTGTATTATGAAAAAGATTTGCAGACATAGAGGAGAGAAAGGATGAGAGAGAGACGTATTAGAACGAGCGCATTGAAACAGAAACCTGCACCACTGTCAAAGCTGCCGTTATAGAAAATTAATCAACATCTGAAGCTCACAAAAACAATGGGAAAAGGTTCACATGCATGGATTAATGATGTACAGAACGGAAGTGGAGAAGTACAGTATACGACGACTTTTTTTTTTTTTACGACGGATTTTTTTATTCCAGTATTTTATAACATTACTCACTATTCCATAACGTCCCAGTTCCAACAAAGTCATGAAACTGACGAGATTCGATATAGACAAAAATATATACATATTGCATAACGTTGAACTTTTGAATATTTTCGAGGCTCGTATGCAGCAGGAGAGTTTGCGATGTTTTATTCATCTCCTGATGTACAGTAGGAGTTTTTCAGGATGACAGTAAACCGGTGGTGAAATGAGATCAAACGGGAAAATAAATAAATAAATAAATAAATAAATAAAAGTATTCACCAGCAATAGATTTCACCACCAGTCAACGCTCTCCTCATCAGCCATTTGTTGACCGAGTCGACTTCTAAAAAGCCTTCCTGTCAGCGACTGGCATGAACTGTGCAGTGTGGATTGTGGGAAAGGAAATAATAAAAGTTCAAGAAGACAACGAACGTCACAGAGCAGGTGGTGTTAGGGTGAGATATCGTAGGGGTAAAAACAACGTCTTTTAAAGATGCAGTTTGTAATGTTTACAGCGCACAAAATGTACAGATTTCTGCATCCAAAAATAAATAAATAAATAAATACATCAATAAATAAAAGGAGTCAACGGACCTTGTAGGTCTCTGTTTAGCTGCACGATTATTGTATTTCCCTGATAATACTGTTCATGTGCATCAGTTCTGCAGTACACTGGGTCTCGAAGAGAAGACAAAAAAAGTGGGTTTACTTAAAAAACAAACCGATCATACCGTATTCTGTTAAACAAGAGATATAAACTAACAACAACAACAACAACAACAACAACAATAGTGCTCATTTGTTTCTGTTAAACAATATAAGAGAAAAAAATCATGTATTTTCATAGTTATGATGTATAAATACTTGATTTCTAGACGTGAAATGAAGTAGAAACGATTAAAAGAGTCAATATTTCATTAAAACATTAATGTTTTTTAATGAAAAATACATTAATTTCCGCATTTCCTTGTTTTCCCATTTTCACTTCTGTTTGAAAACAAACAAATAAACATTCATAGACCAAAATCCTTGCTAATAGTTTTTAGTTAAACAGTTGTAGAAGAAAAAGAAGCAGAAGAAAAGAGTGAATTAGTACACAATAATTGATTGCATGCATTTAAAAAAAAAAAAAAAAAAAAGAAATCTTATTTTAGATTTTAAACTAATTTAAACTAATACTAAAATAAAATATTGCAGTCAAACAAATGTAATTACATTACAAATGAAAAAGTGCCGGTGTTTCTTTCTTTCTTTCCTTCCTTCTTTACTTTGTTATAATCTGTGTTATTTATTGCGATGACGATCCACACGCGAATCATTTACAGCCAAATAAACTGCTATTTATTATTGTACAGCATTTCAAATTCAAGTCAAGGATGGTGCATGTATTCCTGGGTAAACGCTCACTCTGGGGATTGTTATTGCAGCAAATTTGTCTCTATTGAGCAGCCCGTCCACTGTCCTTTTATCTCATCAAATTAACCATCTAAGAATAATGATAAAATACAGTGGCTATTGAACTGAAAGAAGAAGAAGAAGAAGAAGAAAAAAACGCTTGTGTTTGGCTGTAAAATCAGATAAGGCATGGTTTGATATAACTAAAAGATCTAATACTATTAGTTTAATGGCCTATGGCAGCTATAGAGACAGGCAGTGCAGATATGCATCCTGGGATTTGGGTAGAGAGAGAGAGAGAGAGAGAGAGAGAGAGAGAGAGGGGAATGAACATTAATCCATCAGCAGAGTTTCATAGGATTTTGGAAGCTCTAATTAAGAGCCAGATGGGACATGGATATGCTGCTATGATGTTCTTATGTCAGTCAGCCTATGAAGCATCACAAGGTGTTGATCACAGGTGATGTCTGCTGGAATACGCATGCATAAATGTTTTGAGATTTCAGCTCTCGTGGATGTGTCATGGACACTGGCGTTCATTTGATTTCATCTTTCCACAAAATGATTTGAATAAATATTATGGTTAGTAAGTAAATACGAGCAACAGGTTGCAGACACGGGGGCCGCCGTGATTGGCTGAACGTCTGGTCTTTTGCAGTTAAAAAAAAAAAGAAAGAAAGAAAAAAGAACAAATTTCTTCATTTTATGCCTCAACGTTGGATCTGTTTTGCACTCGCAGCATGCGTCGAAGCGGCGTAAAAAAAGACAGCGTAACCTTTCTGTCCTCAGTCAGGCTGCATGTTCATAACCTCGTCAGTTTTATGGAGCAATAAATCCCTGTAAGGTCAGCTGAGTGGCGAGTATTCAAATAAGAATGAGCCTGAGGTTAATTAACAGACTGCAATTCACACATCCCTCTCTGTACAGAAGGAGACAGAGAGGAAAGAAAAAAAGAGAGATATTTAATGGTCCTTAGAGAGAGAGAGAGAGAGAGAGAGAGAGAGAGAGAGATACACACATACACATACACAGGTGCATTTAAAAAAAATTAGAATATCGTGCAAAAGTTAGTTTTTTCCAATAGTTGAATTCAAATAGTGGAACTTTCACATATTCGACTTCACATGTAACTGAGAAATGCCTCAGTTTTATCCCAACTCACGTTATTTCCCACACAACTGCCCGAGTAGCACTTCAGTCTGCGAGGTTTGAATACTAATTTACCCAAATTAAATCCTCACTACATGGACTTAACTCCACTCTGATCATGACCCTGAAAATACAAAACGTATTAAGTGTGTAGCACCGAGAAGGTCCAAGTACGTTTCTTTATCCGTAACACTATCAGGGTCATATACAATCAGATCAGCCACCTACTCTGGCATTGAATTTCCCACTATTAAGCGATTCTGCATCATCAGCAAGAGGAAACTGAATAAAGCCTAAGCATGGAGTATAAGTAATGGTATTAATGTGAAACGGTCCCGAGCACATGGTCCATATCCGCCATGTTCGGAACAGCCTTATATACGCCTGGTGTAGGACCAGATAGTGGCAGTCTAGTTAAAGAGGCAGTGGCAGATCTCTGTTTTTTATTACAGTCGTTGTTTAGAGACACCGCTGCCCTCGTGTCAGTCTCTCTCTCACCCCTACAGCCTTTAGTCCCCGTGTGCTATGACACGCCACATTTATCATTCACTGTAGATCCGTGGGCTCGGGGCACCTCTGTATTTTCTTGACAATGTCATCCATCCCAAAAGCTTTCCAATCTCACACGTCCTTCAAAAGGACAGTTATGTGCATCCGTCCACCGATACCCCTGCCTCTGGAAATCTCCAAAGACTCCCGTGGATATGACAGACCCATAAGTCTGATTCAGGAGGACGTTTTCAGTCCTCTACAGCCCGAGGTGGACCATCAGCAGGACTCGAATTCATTACGGAAGAGGCCTTGGGAGCCATTTGACTGAGTGAAGGAATGTTGATAATTGCCTTCAATTTGACTGATGCATTAAGGACTTGTTTTACTTCATTTTATTTTATTTTTTTTCCATGACATCGGGTAATTATCAGGCTCCTCAGACGTTAATTACGTTGATGATTTTACATTAGATTGCAGAGCAAACGTAGGAATCCATTAGGAATCCATTAGTAAAGTTTAATTTCCTCATTAATTACAGACACAATTGTACCCAGATGATACTCATGACTAAAAACGACATGATTTTAAACTGACGCAAGTCCATTTATGCTAATTGTTCCGATTTCTTAACGACACTGAGTACTATTTATTACTCCACTCATCCCAAAGCAGGGGCCACGATTTTATAATTGTTTTTTTTAATGAATATCAAAATTGTTTTAGCTGTTAGAGTTATTATTACGTATTCTGTAAGGAAGGCGTCTCCATTGTCAGTGCTTTGTAACAGTCAGAGGTAAAAGATGTAATTTTCTGGATTAAGGAGTTTTGAGTTACGTTATGAAAGCTTTATTGAAAACTTTATTCAGTCACATGACAGGGAACAACTTGTTTCATGGACATTAATGTAACTATAAATGGATAAAAAAAGTACGACATTCTTTAATAAATAAAAACGTCATTGTTAGCAAATTGCTGTTGTATAAGAGGAATAAAAAAAGCCAAACAAAATAAAACAATAGAAACCATTACAGAAATTCTAAGTCTTAATGGTTATAATGGAAATTGTATTGGTTGTAATGGAAACTAAAATGGTCTTTCTGGGTCTTTACTGGTAATGTGTTGGGTTCTATTGGTGAGATGTTTATGTCTACTGGAAACCAATAGAAACCATTAAATTCAAATAGAAAATGGCCAAAAACATGCTACATTTTTAATGTATATAGTCGTATTTGTAGTGGAAACCATTAGATCTTCTGTAAAGGTTTCTACTGAATTTATCAGTCGGGACTTAGGGACATGTTTAACAGTAACTCCGCGTCATTACACCACCCTGTCGTTTTAATTCCTTGAGCATACAGTACATACGTAACCAACGCTAGCACTTCATATTTGTACTTGAGTTGGTTTGAGAAATTTGACCAGATTGGTTGTGTTTCTCAGTCTACAGTGCTGCAGGGAGAGAACCGCGAATGTTTGTTTAAAAGTGAACAGATGCACATGGGAGGCCAGTTGGAGTTGGAGTTGTCTCCTCGGTACACATTCTTGGCCGTTAACTCTTAGCTGTTAATATTGATCATCCAGGGGAAAAGAGCTGTTTATGAAATTAAGACTCATCCATAATAGATGATATCTCTAGCAGAGGGTTGGAACGGAGATTGATCGGCAGCCGTTAGCATTCAGCGCTCACAACCAACCGGATCCATTCAGGCGTGATGGATGAACACACGCCTGGTAGTGAGGAGCTATCTGACCTGACATGATGGATTTAGCCTGTGTCATGCTATAGGTGCATTCACAAGCCAGAAGTCGCTGCATTACACCCGCCTGTGGGATTTATATATATATATATATATATATATATATATATATATATATATATATATATATATGCGTGTGGTATGAATGGGTGTGTGAATGTGTATGTGAGTGTGCCCTGCGATGGATTGGCATGGATTGGTGTACCCCGCCTTGTGCCCGAGGCTTCCTGGGATAGGCTCCAGGTTTCATCGTGACCCTGAAGAAAGGATAAGCGGTATAGAAGATGGATGGATATATGCACGTGTGTGTGTGTGTGTGTGTGTGTGTGCATATGTTACAGTGTGTGCATTGATATTTATATGTATTTGTTTGAAAAAAAAATCAATATTCCATTTATTTATATTTAGCCATGCACAACCTGCCGTCGGGGGGAAAAAAAGATCAGTAACAGTCTCACGCTCTCTGCGTTTCTTTGATGACTTCTGACGTTGAAATGTTTTTAATACTGCATCTCGGCTTCGTTAGCCGTCCTCGTCAGCCTCGTCGGTCACTTCAAAAAGCGTTTGCTTTCAAGGTGCGTGATTATTCAAACCTTCACGTGGCTGGCAGAGCGCTTGATTAAAATAAAAATAAGACCTCCTACCATGCCGTTAGTCAACTCCAGCCTGAAGTATCATTTTAGGACCGACAAGAAAAACGCGAAGGCAGAAATGTGTTTGTCGATTAAAATCAATTCTAATAACTGTGTTATTTTAGAATTCTTAAACGAAGAAATGTTTAAGAAAGTACTGATGATATTATATAATAGGCTACATAGAACCTACACAAGCCTTCATTCCTACATAAAACAGAATAATTCTATGGAAAACGTTTCAAACTTTATAAAGAATGTGTTCCTCGATTTTGTTTTATTTGAATGGATTTGTCTTCACATAGGTCAGGGAAAATACATAACTGTCTCATAGCATTGCCATAAATGTTCATAACCATCTCTTATAGTTCAATTTGGTACCATAAAAGGTTCTGGTACCATAGCTATTCATAAATAGAAAGCTCGCGGTTCTGACTTTGGAGCTACAAACTCAACTGTTATTACATTCTAAAGTAGGTCATTGCTATGTCATTTGACTCCGGTATGATGTCACCTTGACATGACATGTGACACCTACTGGAATAAGGATTTATTAATGCGTGTAGGTTGTAGACGTCATGATGTGAGATGTCATGTAGAGGTCATGTAGCTCTATGAACACCATCCTAAAGTCAAGTCATTGAACCTTAAAGTGGTCACTATTCAAAATAACATATGATCATAAAGAAACACCACACACACACACAAAAAAGCCCAGTGGGTACTTCAAGATAATTTATGATGTTACAGTTGTGCTGTACTCTACTTTTCACTTCAAACACCAGAAACCTGAGGCGATTAGCAACACTGGCTAGCAAGCTGAAATGATCTAGCACCTCAATCTGTGTTTGCCTTTGAGGTATCACCTCTAACCCGGTGATGGAGAGCAAAAGAGCAGGACTTCATTTAGAATCAAGTGTCTGCTGTGCAGCTTGAAAGAATTTCTACCAAGTTCTTTTTGAAAGTTTGGATTAAAGCTTTGGTTCGTAAGCCTGTAGGCAGCGTTAATGGTCCGTGTGCTCAGGTGAAAGGAAAAAAAAAAATAATAATGGAGTGTCATAAGAGACAGTCTCAAGCCTCGAGCCGAGACGTCCGAGATTCCTGAAAATCGTCCATTCCGCAGGATTTAGGTCTTGATTACGTGGATCAAGTGTGGTAGCCATTGCAGATGCATTTTACAAATGAAAATAAATGAATCACATGAGGAAAATAACTCGTGAAAGGAAATTCTTCATGTGGGGGAACGAAAGTCATGTGGAAATAAACAGAATGGGAAAAACATCACCTGAAAGAAGTGAATTGTGTAGGAAAAAAATAAATAAAAAAATCACATGAAAATAAATGAAAAAATAAAATGAACCATAATAAAATTAAACATAAACCTAATCTGCAAAGTGTCTAAAAGCTCATTTGTGTCACTTTTTTCTTTCTAAATGAGATTAGGACAGGAAATCATTCTCAACACTAAAGCAGCAGAACTTCAGGAGAAAACGTTGGACACCATGACGTGAAGGTTTAGAAATGTATAATGGAAAAATGTCCAGCACCCACCTGGGGAAATAAAATAATGTTTTCTTCACAGAACCCCTTCATGAAACCAAACGACTGAAAGGAAGTCGGAGCGTTTATTTAGACATTTTTCTCAGACGGAAAGGATAAACAAACTCCATCAGTGTGGCATCGTGGGCTTGAAATTTCCCGAGGCTGTTCGGAAAACCGCGACGAAGACCTCCTCGCTCGGTAGGAATGAGCCAACAGGACGTGCTGTCTGCTCCACGCTCGGTGTCATCTTTAAACAGCGGAGAGCAGCGCTGCGCTACGTTAATGAAAGCCCTCCACCACACCACGAATTCATCTTCCTGACAGCTCCGTCCCAGTTGAGCACTTACACATCACGGGGTCCGTGTCATTTTTAGAAGTTTATTCAGGCTACATGAAGCCCCACGGCTCGGCTCGACTCGACTCGGCTGTCCTCGTCCGACACCGGTTTTGTCCTTTTCTGAGAGAAGACGTCCCAGGTGAGGTTTTGGTAATCGTACAGTTCACTACAACTGGATTACTTTTTTAATTCGAGGCCATCAGTGATCCTCATGTACATTGAAATCATTATAAAAATACCAGCAGTGGCTCATGACTGTAGACCTTCTCACTGCAGGATGACCTTAATAACGACCTCAAACTACATGAAGTCCAGAGGCTTTCACACTTGACTCGTGCTACTATCTAGCGATTTTATTTTAGAGTAACCCTGTAACATGTAGTTGAGGGTTCGACATACATTTGTTTAACTGTGTTCAAGGTAATATCATTAACCAGGGTTGACTGTCAAGCAGAAGTCTAGGGAGATGGATGCAAAGTGCAGAACTTCTTTAACAGGGACAAAAACAACTAAAACAGACCAAATCCCAGGAAAACAAACTAAAAACTGGGAGAACAACGGGCTAGGAAGGCTAGGAAAGCATAAACATGAGAAGAAAAACTATACCGTAACTGAAATCAGCTCTCACATATAAACACGAACATAAGCTTAATGCTTTAACAAGCAAAGAAGGGAAAGACACTGAACTTAAATAAGGTAACAGATTGGAAAATACAAAACAGGTGTGCACAATCACAAAGAGGAAATGGAGCAAATGATAAAAGAAGAATTTTAAAAAGGTGAGTGAGTGCCCTCTGTTGGTCTGGGGAGGAACTGTCCCTAGTGGGCATGACATGGACAGGATTCAGCAACATTTCCAGCCTAATTACACCTCACAAAATACCTGAAACTAGCCCAAAACTTTTGGGCAACAAAAAGAAAAGGATGATATTTACAATATCTTTATGTCGGGCATTCGTTAAACAATCTTTGCGAAAAAAGAAATGGTTCTGTGCATCATTGCCACACTGTCTACACTTAGCCTTTTTGGGGAAATGCATTAGATATCATTCTGATGGTTTGCTATAAAACAAGATCTTGGTGGACATTGTATTTTTAAAGCAGCCAATTTGACAACCCTGTGATAAACTCTCCTATCCACTGCTCCTTCCTTTGAGCACGGAGCAGCGTGATTCCTGCCCCACTGGGCCTCTATTAGCTCTAAATGCTGTTTGGAGCTACATGGGGCAGTGAGCACCTCTCCCCAGTGACTGCATCTAGAAACATTAGCTTATAATCGGTCAAATACCAATATTTATCAACCGTTACTCGCTCAAAAGAGGTCATTAGTATTTTAATGAAATTTGAATTGTTATGATGACTAATATTTGTCGCATACAATGTATTTGTGTGCTTCCAACTTCATGGTGACAATGTGGAGAAGGTCTAAAGTTTGGCGAGTGATGATCAGGTGTCCACTTAAATTTGGGTATATTGTGTAAGACATTCATGACATCTGACATTCAAGTACATACTGAACAAATTTCCAACACGGAAACAAAGTCGCTCCAGTTCCTTACAATTGCCCAACTTTATTTTACTCAACAGTGCTGTTAAAAGAGCTACACTATATGGACAAAGTACATGGACACCTGACCATCACACCCATATGTGGCTCTTCCCCAAACTCTTACTGCAAAGTTTGAACCACACAACTGTGAAGAGTCTTTGTGTGCTGTAGCGTTACGATTTCCCTTCACTGGAACTAAGAGGACCAAACCTGTTCCAGCATGACGATGCCCCTGTGCACAAAGCGAGCTCCATAAAGACACAGTGTGTGAAGGTTGGAAGAAGGTAGAAGAACTCGAGTGTCCTGCACAGAGCGCTGATCTCAACCCTACTGAACACCTTTGGGATGTGATAGGGTTAACCCTAACTGGAACTGGAGCCTCCTCGACATCCCAACATCAGCGCCTCAACTCAACCTCACTAATGCTCTTGTAGCTGAATGAACACAAATCCCCACAGCCACGCCCCAAAATCTAGCGGAAATCCTTCCCAGAAGAGTAGAGCGCATTATAACAGCAAACAAGAAACAAGCCCTGGTTTTGGAATGTGATGTTCAACAAGCACATGTGGGTGTGAGGGTCAGGTGTCCGCTTACTTTTAGCCATATAGTGTACGTACAACCTAAATACGACATGAAAACCATGCTACAGTGAAACGGCTTATGTTTATGTTTATGTTTGTAAGCCCTTTATGTAAGCCCTGCTGTCCATTTCAATATACGGCAAATAACATCACATCCAGAAATACAACCAGCCAAGTCCAGTTTTTCAAATGACAAATGATCCCTGATGCAGAGTTCAGTTTAAGCGTCTGCATTTCCCAGAGAAATATAAATCTGTTTGCCTTCCATTCGGGTCATGTTTGGCTTCCGTTCGCCTGAGTCACCGTGAAACCCAGCAGCGTGTCCTCCTCATCAGGAGACGTCCTGTATTCACAGGAGGCTTAATAAAAGATCAACGAGTACAAACGCTCGCATGAAGTATCTACAGACATGGATAAAGCGGCACCAGTGTTTAGGAAAAGTGCACGTCGTCCCAGTCAACCTGCGCTCACACAGACACAATGACTCAACACGTCACGTGCGTTTTCTCCTCCTCAGAGCTCGGGAATTGGAATTCTGATGGCGTGCGGTAATTCGTCAGCTTTATTGAAGGGCTCAGAGATTTCTTGGTCGAGATTTCAAGCGAAGCAGATGCCTCCATTCATTTCTGTCAAAGGCTGTCTGTCTGACGGGACTGGCAGGACATCGCCGAGCCAAAGCCAAAATGACAAGCTAATGGAAATTCCTCCCTCTCTCTTTCTCTCTCTCTCTCTCTCTCTTTCTCTCTCTCTTTCGGTCTTTTTACCTGAAATGCTCTTGCCTGTTCGGCCTGCCCTCACGTGTGCGCCGAAGTTCAGCTTCAGCGGTTCGGAATGCATGATTACAAATACATATGGAAAAATATAGAGGTGAAAGTGAATTTTTACACACACACACACACACACACACACACACACACACACACACATATACATATATATTTTGTTGTGCTCAAAAGTTTGCATACCCCTTGCAGAATCTTAATACTGTTAACAAAATAAGATGGATCATAAAAATCACATGTTGTTGTTTATTTAGTTCTGTCCCGAATAAGCTGTTTCACATAGCAGATATTTATATATAGTCCACAAGACAAGATTATAGCTGAATTTATAAAAATGGCCCCGCTCAAAAGTTTACACACCCTTGATTCTTAATCCTGTGTGTTGTTTGTCCTAAGCAGTTAAACCGCCTACTGTTCTTCACAAAAATCCTCCAGGTCCTGCACATTCTTTGCTTATATATATATATATATATATGTGTGTGTGTGTGTGTGTGTGTGTGTTATAGTAAAATAATCAACACCAGAGTGTTACTGTTGATTATTTTCCTAAAGTCACGTCTCAAAGTGTTTCATTCCACTTCTACTCCAGCACACATTTGCTTTGAAAGTGCTTTTACTTTATTTGATTACTTTACACCACAGCGCTGCTGAATTCTCCATTCTGATTGGTCAGAAGGTGTTGATAAAGTTCCTACAACGGTGGCTCTGACAGTAGCGCGGCCGCAAATCGCGGCTTTATATTAACGTGCTCGCTCTAACACGTTGCCGTTTCTATAGCAACAGCTCGTTCACAGGGACTCGTGCAGCGGACGCTCCGCATTCAGAGATTTAAAAGAAAAAAAAAAATCAATCATTGATACGGTGGAGATTTCTGAAAGCAAGGAGATGTTTATTTCACATTTACGGTAAGTAAGGAGTCTCCAGTGCCAGCGCTTTGTAACAGTCAGGCATAAAGCTGTGACTTTAAGATTTCCAGAGGAGTTTACGCTTCTGTGCGGTTTCTCTGTGACATGGCAAGCTGCATTTTTCATCACATTAACCTCAAGAGAGAGGGGAAAAAAGAGAGGGCTGGTGAGGGAACGACTGTTTATAGCTGCTATAACGTAAGTGAGAACAGGAACTGACTAATTATTATTATTATTATTATTATTATTATTATTATTATTATTATCTCTGTGCGTGGGTTCGACAGGTGATGCATTATAAACACATCTCTTGCTCATGTCTTGTTCAAGCGTGTGTTAAACCACTAACGGTGCCGAGGAGAAATAAACGAATGCGTTGCTGCTAATTTATTTCTAATTAGTCAGAGGAAAATTGATGCGTTAATCTAATGTTTATCATTTACACGAAACCTTTGCCACTTTCTGAAAGGAGTGGTGCGGGATTGAGAGCGGGATGAGATGGATGTTGTGTTCAGGCCGATTCGACTCGGAGAATCCTAAGTGCTCGAATGACAAACTTTACGCGGTAGATGTTAAAACGGGTGAGTGCTCGCTTGATGGATCATGTGTGTGTGTGTGTGTGTGTGTGTGTGTGTGTGTGTGTGTGTTTGTGTGTGTGTGTTATCGGGGAGTTTTTAATACACTGAGAAAGCAGTGACAGGGCAGTGTATCGACGCCTTCATTAATCCCACAC
The DNA here is from genome assembly GCF_023375685.1 of Ictalurus furcatus. NCBI lineage: Eukaryota > Metazoa > Chordata > Actinopteri > Siluriformes > Ictaluridae > Ictalurus > Ictalurus furcatus. The sequence continues at coordinate 15,354,039 of NC_071283.1, read as the reverse complement.
TTTTTTCTTTCTTCGTCTTTGTCTTTTCCTTCCTCTGCTTCTGCTAATGAGTCCTCACTGCTGATCTGTGAAGGGGGAAAGAAGAAAAAGAAAAAAGAAAAGAAGAAAGAAAATGGCCCTACTTAGGCGGAGAAACGGTCGACCCGATGTGTCGTGTCCATTGTCCCTGCTTTAATTGAGGAAATCAATTTATCACGACACTTTGCCAATAGCGTAATTCTTCCGTTTCTGCTTGCTTTCCCCCGAACACTGTGATGGAGGCGTGTGTGTGTGTGTGTGTGTGTGTGTAAAAGAGCAAGGTTGAATGGTTCGTAATCTCTCCTTCTTTCTCCGCCGCCTGTTCAATAATTCAATCGAAGGTCGTTTTATTTATCCGGCTGCATTACAGTGTTGCCAAAAGCCTAATGAGAGCAACATTAACAAAAGGATGCTATATTACCGTTTGTTCGTAAACCAGGGACACCGAAGTCATTTGGCGGATACGGAATCGATTTATATAAGGAAAATCAATTTGTGATAATATCGCTAGTTAATCTTCAGGATAAAAAGCTATTTTTCTCTATTAAAAATGAGTACATTCATTCATCTTCTCTAAGCACTTTATCCTCTTCAGGGTCGTACTGAATCCGGAGTCTATCCCGGCCGGGAGTACACCCTGGATGGGACCCCGGTCCATCTCAGGACACCAGACACACACACACACACACACTCATTCAGACCTAGGGGGTAATTTAAAGTCGCTAATCCGCCCGACGGCTTGTTTTTGGGCGGTCGGAGGAAACCTGAGAACCCAGACGACACCCACATGGACGTGCATTAGTGTTCATACATTTTCACAAAATCCAAACACGTCACTGTGGTTCGTTCCCTTCGTCAAATTCTCATGAGATAATCATAAAGAGTATTTATTAATCACATATACATTACAACACAGTGAAGTTCTTTTCTTCACATATCCCAGCATGTTAGGAAGTTGGGGTCAGAGTGCAGGGTCAGCCATGATACAGCGCCCCCTGGAGCAGAGAGGGTTAAGGGCCTTACTCAAGGGCCCAACAGTGGCAGCTTGGCAGTGCTGGGGCTCGAACCCCCGACCTTCTGATCAGTAACCCGAGCCTTAATTATCAAACCACCACTACCCCTCATCTCGCCCCAAATCAGGTTCAAGTAATGAGAGTTCTTGAGTAATTTAGAAGAATGAGAGCTCGAGGTACGATTGGGTAAAGCGACACGTCCGAACGATCGTCTCGAACGATTCCTCGGACCGGTCCGGACCAGTGGAGCGTGTGGTCCGATGTTTCTTCGGTTCCCTAATTACACCTTTAGTCCTTACATGCAGTTACTTTCTGTCTAATGCAGAAAAAAAATGGAAGAGCCGTGATTTCACCTCATCCTGTCGTATACAGTACATCCTCTCATTAAATAAAGCTTGGGAGGAAATAGAAGAGCGTACGTAAGTATCTAGTGCAGTTTTCCTAATCGAATCGGAGAGTACAAAAACATGAACATAGCATGTAAATCAAACACTGGTTAGAGTGTTATTTCATTTATGTTTATGTATAGATATATATAGTTACTAATAACAACAGGCCACACCCACAAGCAACAATTTATAAGCGAGACGAGTGATTTGTCACCCGATAGATGATCTGGTAGGAGAGTGAAGGTAATTTGGGCAACCTGGGACACACATCATCTAGGTATGTGCGTCTGATTGTGTGTGTGTGTGTGTGTGTGTGTGTGTGTGTGTGTGTGTGTGTGTGTGTCAAAATGCCCAGAGCTCTGTGCTTCATCAGAACACGCCGGCTGATCTGTCATAGGCCACAGGGGGAAATTTATTAGCAGCGTTATCTTCTTAAGAACGGGAACGTGACAGAAATTCGCCTCCATCCAATCAATCACAGGCGTCCTTCACTAGAGGACGACGGGCCCGAATCCACACAGGGAGAATGTACACACTGTTCGCTTGGAGCTCAGCGTCCCCAGGAGAGAGACAGGGAGAACCGAGAGAGAAAGAAGGACCATGAACTACACACTAGACTATTTTTATATAGTGCTTCACGTCCGATCCGTAGAAATGACACGACTGAATCATCGGACAGGATGTAAGGCGGAGAAGCGACGAGGTTCTCTGTTCGCACGAAACGGGGCTTTATTTTTAACCAGATGCGGTTGTTACAGAAGAATGAGCACTTGCAGAGGGAAGGAAGAGTTCGTTACGTGAGCAGGACGTGCTGATGAACTGCAGGAGGAAAAGGCAGCGAGAGTCATGTTTCTGCTTCATTCATTTCTTCTCGGGGGATCATCAGTTCCTCCGATGTTCCTCTCAATCATCACTCAACAATGAGCTCCACAACTGTCCAAGATATATGTGTGAATTAGTAATCTTTAACATTAAAATGATCTATTAAGCATTAGACTTGTATTTAACTTACTTTGGTTCTCGTTCGCTACAGTGTGTATGTATGATAATGAGCTCCAAAATATTCTCCATTTAAAAGCCAGAAAATCAAGTCGAGATCGCGAACGAGATGGCGGGAAGGGGGCGGAACTTCCTGGGAGTCCGTTAACACCCCGGAGCTCAAAAACACCTCCTCAGCTGTCAATCATTCCAGATTCATAAACTGACAGATATTGTAATGTATTCTAACTCCGAGGTCAGTCGTTATGAAGTCCTCACTGGCTGCACAGGGGTTATGTTACAACCTCATCTCGTAAAGGTCGCAGCATAAAGAGGCCGAGTTCCCAGCCGAGAGCTCGATCACACAACACGGAGAGGAGGGACTTCCACTTCCTTCCCGTTCTCCGCTCGTTTTCTTTCAGCTCTCGCCAGTTTAAATGTTGTGAATGCTGCACATTATTGTTTATTCTCTTTTTTTTTTTTTCCTCTCAGAACTTTGCCCAGTTAGTTGTTTATAGCGCTGGTGTTATTCTGCGAGCTTTAATAGTGCGTCATGTTGATGAAAAGCAGCTGTCGGGGTTTTAACACATCAATGATAGGAGCTTCTATCTGTTCATTACCTGAACCTTGAGGAAGACTGCTGACAGAACCAAACCGCCTCGACAGCACCGCCTCAGAGCGATCAATCTCTACTGCTAACACACACACACACACACACACACACACCTCCAATTTATCACCATACTGTAATGTCAGAGTGTGTCCTTGGTAACTCTGAGTTTGATTAGCGTCAGGTTAATCAGCTGTACATTAACTTTCTGTGCCTTTCCATAACTTTTCTTTTTTTTTTTTATTAAAGAATGATACAACATACTTTTTTTTTTAAAATCCTTTTTATAGACGCTTGTAATGTTGCAGTACATCAGTGAAGCAAGTTCCTGTTGGCACTTACTTCCTGTTGACCAGCATAATGCAGCTTCAATCAATCAATCAATCTTCTGACAGCATACACATACAATAAAACAAATCCCTTTTTTGTTTTTCCTTGCTGTCAATCAGGCATGTACTGGAACACAGGACTTACAGATCTCCACACTATGAATGCACACAAACACTTATTAGTTACTACATCTCTAACTAGAATACAAGCTTAAAAAAAAATTCAAACAAGAAGTGAAAGAGAGAGCCAGTTAAATCCTTCCCTCAGCACCAGCTCAGCACTTAAGCAGTGGAACCTCTTGCTAATAAGGCACTGCTTGTACTTAGCCATCCTCCGGGACGTACAGCTCGCTCCGAGGGGAAACTGGACCCTGGGACTTGGGACACGAGCGATTTTGAAGGATGTCCCCAGGGGAGAAGGGCTGAGATTGGAGGAAGGAAAAATGGCCCAGCAGTGCAGCATGATTCATGATGACGTGTTTTGATAGCAGCTCCGAGGTAACAAATCTCAAACGAGGACACTGGGACTGTAAATTTCATCTGTGATCTGGCCTCCTGAGTTAGAGTTCGATCCGAAGTAGGACAAGAGAGAGAGAGAGAGAGAGAGAGAGAGGGTTTGATGGAGAGATATATTACAAAGGCCACCCCAAATAAAGACCAGCTTGTTTCTGTAGGATTTTCTTCCTGGTTGGTTTCATCTGACTGCTGAAGCCATGGTCCACAAAGAGCTTACAAAGTCTGTACAGGGTCTCACGTGTTGAAAGGTATTGATCAGGAGAGGGATATAAGAGATCAAAAACATTAGATGTACCATGGAACACCATGAAGGCCATCATCAACTAGTGGAGAAAATGGAGCACCACTGTGATGTCACCAAGAACAGGATGTCCCTCAAAATGTATATAAAGGACAAGACAAAACCGTACCAGGGAGGCTGCCAAGAGACCTATGGCAACATTAAAGGAGCGGCAGGAATATCTGATAAACACTGATTTCTCTCTGCATGTGACAACAATCTCTCATATTCTACAAAGGTCTTGGCTATGGGGTAGAGTGGTTAGACCTAAAACAACAAAAAAACATCCAAACCCAATTAATAAATCATCCCAAACCAGGTGTCAAAATTTGTTAGTGTCTGATGAGAGCAATTCCAAAAGTTATGCTTTAGGACTGCTTTTCTTCAGCCAGCGCTGAGGCTTTTATCAAGGTGAAGGGAATGAATAACTACAAATACCATTCGATTCTAGTGAAAACCCTTCAGGTGTCTGCTAGTAAGCTGAAAGTGAAAAGGAATTTCACCTTTTAGCATGACAACGACCCAAAGCACACGTCCAAATCAACAAAGGAACGGCTTCAGCAAAAGAAATCAGTGTTTTTGAATAACCTAGCCAGAGCCCAGACCTGAATCCAACTGGAAATCTGTAGGGTGACCTGAAGCAGCTGTGCACAGGAGATACCCTCACAATCTGATGGATCTAGAATGTTTTTGCAAGAAAGAGTGGGAAAATATCGCCAAGTGAAGATGTGCGACGCTGACAGACTCTTACCCAAGAAGACTGAGTGGTGTAAGAACATCAAAAGCTGCTTCAACTGAGTATTAGTTTAGGGGTGTGTATACTTATACAACCAGGTTTTTTCCCCCCTATTTTTCCCCTTAAAATCGTTGTGATTGTTTTTCACTTAATTTGAATACGTTGTAATTTCACATCGAGGGTGGAAAACCTTCTGACATTATTCATCTTGATTTCATTTTTTTTACATCACAGAAACCTGCCATTTTAACGTGGGGGGGGCTGAAGGGTTGGGGGGGGGGTTTATGTAATGGTGTGGAATATCAAAATGTGTTTTAAAGTTTTAAAAGCAATAAATAAGCAGATAGATAGAAAAACCTCAACAAATCCTTATCAGTTCCTTTAGGTTTATGGTAGAGAGGAACAAACGTCAATATCTCAAATGAAATAATTAAAGAAAAATACACACATGGACATTAAAGGACGGAAATAAAAAGGCGCACATTAACATAAACGGACGTGCGTGTTTGGAGACAGCAGCATGTTCGGTCACGTGAACGGTTTTACAGCGACACAGCCGCAAGGCCTCGGGATCTCGCACCGTTCCGTCTCTCTCTGTAAATGTCTCCTCGGCTCCTGATGAGACGAAGATGAAAAAGATTCAATTCATTAAGATGTGCATAAATTGCCGACGAAAACAGAATTAAAATTAATGCACGATAAAACACCATTACTAATTTAAACTTCTCAAACGCCTGCTCGCCGAGCGCGCCGGAGAGCACGCCGCGAGTTTGCTCAGCCGCTCATCCTTCCAGGGTCCCCATGAAAAATGGATGATTTTGACCTATTTAAAAGCAGCACACAGCGGAGGTTAAAACAAACAGAGCTTCTCCTCGTCCATGTCGACCAACAGGGCTCCCAAAATGTCACGGGGACTCACAGAACGGCCTCGGGTAGTCTCCGAAACGTTAACTGTTTTGAATTTTCAGAGTTTGTTGAAAATTTGAAATGTGAGTATGACTTCACTTAAAAAAACCAAAAACAACAGCAAAAAAAAAAAAAAAACATTACATTTGGGGGTCATCCTTTTAAAAGCAATTAAAATAAAAATAAAAGTGTCATAATGTCCTACGATTACCCTACTTCTCAAAACCATTCAAAAGGAATTATAATAAAAAATAATGTTAAAATGTAAAAACTCACACTCTCGATTTTAATTCCCCAATTTCAGTTTTTTTCCCTCTCATTTATTTATATATTTACAACATTCAATAAAAAAAGATATCCTTTACCATCTCTAGGATTTTCTAACTGATTGTAGTGGCTTTCTCTTTGTAATATTTTCTCTTTATTCCCCCCATGTCTTCTTTCTTGTTTTGTTTATGATTTATTCAGTGCTTTTTATCTCCCTTCAATTTTATTTTTTAATGTAAAATATCCTTCTATTTTTTTTTGTTGTTTTGCAGCAGATGCAACTGAACTATGGATTCGAGGTAAAATACACACAGACAAGAAGGCACAACGCACCAGTGAAACACATAAGCTAGACAATGCTCTGCCAGGCTTGACTATATACTAGTGCTCGTTAAACCCGAAATGCAAAACTGGTGCAACAGTCATGTGACCTGATTGGTATGGCGCAGTGGCTGATGGGAATTATAGTTCTGCAAGTCAGGCTTTGGCATAACCGTTTCCACTAGAGGTTTTCATTCATGTTTTTCTTTTCTTTTCTTTTCTTTTCATTTCTCTTTTCTATTGTTCTTATTGATATGGCAGATCATTCTCAAATCTGAGGTCATAAACTGCTCAACTCTCACGTGACTTTGCTTTACTTGACAAATGAACTCCTCATTAGCATTTCTGCCAATCACATCACGTTTTGCTGAGCGACATAAAAATGAACGGCTCTCCAACACACCAGATTTCCAATGAAGCAGTGACTGAAGTTAAAGTGTCCTGTTACTTTGAGAAGATTTACATCGTTAGCGAGAGAATCCAGAAATCACAGGTCTTTTAATAAATATATCCTCATTTACATAATAATACACTCTGAAAGTGTGCTCTCTTCCTCTCCACAAAGCTCTTAATTATTCAGTGACCTGTTGAAGAACCTGCAAGAACACTTTTTCTAAAAGTAGATGATGATTCTACGCATGATGTTACCTTTCACACTGTTGGTTACTGAGGGATAGATGGACAGATGGATAGACAAAATAGTCAAACAGAAAGAACGACTAATTGAGAGGATAGATAGATAGATGAATGAATAGGTGTTGAGTAGGAAACCCAGAAAACTCTCCTAGATGGATGGATAGATAGAGAGACAGACAAACTGGATAGACAGACTATATAGACTGGATGGATGCATAGATGCATGGATAAATGGAGAGATAGATGGATGGATGGATTTACTGATGGATGGATGGATGGATTGATGGATGGACAGACAGAGACAGATGGATGGATGGATTTAGAGACAGCCAAACTGGATGGATGGATGGACAGACAGACAGATGGATGGATGGATGGATGGATGGACAGACAGAAACAGATAGATGGATGGATGGATGGATTTAGAGACAGCCAAAATGGATGGATGGTCAGACAGAGACAGATGGATGGATGGATGGATGGATGGATGTAGAGACAGCCAAAATGGATGGATGGGTGGACAGACAGACAGATGGATGGATGGACAGACAGAAACAGATGGATGGATGGATGGATGGATGGACAGACAAACAGATAGATGGATGGATGGATGGATGGATGGACAGACAGAAACAGATAGATGGATGGATGGATGGATGGATGGGTGGATTTAGAGACAGCCAAACTGGATGGATGGATGGATGGATGGTCAGACAGAGACAGATGGATGGATGGATGGATGGATGGACAGACAAACAGATAGATGGATGGATGGATGGATGGATGGATGGACAGACAGAAACAGATAGATGGATGGATGGATGGATGGATGGATTGATTTAGAGACAGCCAAAATGGATGGATGGATGGATGGATGGTCAGACAGAGACAGCCAAAATGGATGGATGGATGGATGGATGGTCAGACAGAGACAGCCAAAATGGATGGATGGATGGTCCAACAGAGAGATGTATATATTGGATGGAGGAATGATGGATAGATGAGTGAATAGTCAGACAGAAAGAGAAATAGACTGGATGGATGGATGAATGATTAGCAATGCTGTGGTGTTGTAGCACTGAGCTTGTGCCTTTATAAAAATACAACGTGTTTCAGACAAGCCAAAGTGCCTGAGTGAGTTAACATAATCGGCAATAAAATATTCATATTTAATCCTTTAGCTTTGTGTGAAGTTTATGAAACATCTTGCAAACTATCTCTCCAAAGTGATACTACACTGCATTATCAGTGCCGTCGGCCGAAAAACTAAGTATGAGCATGCATTAGAGACATAAATGATGCACTGAACACATTAATAATCTTTAGCTATGCCTCCTTGTGTCTTATACAGCATTATTCTCCTCACACTGTCCTATTTACTCTGCAAAGTGGAACATTTTCCATTCTGCTATTATTAACTTCATTTAATAGCATCTGTAGAATATTATTCCCAACACATAATCATTAGCGCAGTATAAAGTCACATATGAGTGTGTGTGGGAGTCGGCGTTGTTATTCTGGCACGACGAGGCATTGTTTTCTCCGAAGAGTTTAAATCCATGTTTAAAGCTGCTTGTAGTTGCAGGAAAATAGCTGTAATGTTATTAAGAAAAAGGATGTCAAGTCTTTAAACTGCTTCAGCAGCCTTTATTTCCGTGATGCAGTTATAGAATTATTTTAATCTTCATTGTAAGACACTTAAATGTTAATATTATAAGATTAATGAAAGGGTTTACTGAAGATCACTTTGTCTTAATTGGTGCTGGGGTGTTTAGTTGGCCGTTATGCACCAGGAGATTGTGAGTAAGATCTGAGAGGAACACAGATGGGTTTAGCGACAGAATGCATGATGAAGGTGTAGAAAAATATATTGTGACTAACAGACAAGTAGTGAGAATCAGTAAACACAGAGAAACGCTTTCCTAAATGGATGGATGGTTGGATGGATGGATGATGAGCAGAGAAAACAAACCACCCAGATATCTAGGCAGATGGATAGTGGACATATAGTCAGATGGAAAGAAAGACAGATAGGATAGATGTATAGCTAGATAGATAGACATCGAGCCAGACTGATTGAATGGATGGATAGATGAATGGATGGAGGTTGGGAGTAGAGTGGAAATATAAAACACCAATCTTACATGGATGGATAGATAGATGGATATATGGGTGAGAATTGATGGATGAATAGATACTGGAGGACAGAGAGAACATCTCTTCTAGATGGTTGGACAGATGGATGCATGGATGGATCAGACGGAAGGAAAGAGACCTAGGATTGATCATTCATGGACAGACAGAAGGTGAATGGATACACAGAAATGAATGGATGCATAGATTAAAGGATGTATAGTAAACCCAGAAAACATATCTTCTAGATGAACGTACTGTGTATAGACATATAGATAGGAAGACCAATAAATACAACAAGATCAGTACACATCTCTTCCAGATATATGGATGTTAGGAATGGATGGATGGATTGATAGATAGATGGATAGTTGGATGTTTGAATGGATAGTTGGATGGTTTAATGGATAGTTGGAGGGATGGATGGATGTAGGGTTGAGTGGATAGTTAGAGGGTTTAATGAATAGTTGGAGGGTTGGATGGATAGTTTGATAGTTTGAGGGATGGCCGGGTGGAAGGTTCGATGGATAGTTGGAGGGATGGATGGATGGATGGTTGAGTGAATAGTTGGATAGTTGGATGGATAGTTAGATAGTTGGAGGGTTGGATGGATGGATAGATGGATGGATGGTTAAATGGATAGTTAGATAGTTGGAGGGTTGTATGGATAGTTTGAGGGATGGATGGATGGATGGCGGGTTGGATGGATAGTTGGAAGGTTGGATCATCAGGAGGCTTAGAAAACATGTATTACAGATGTTTCCTTTTCCAAATATGTTTTGAAGATGAAGAGCAGTAGACACAGAACATCTCTCCATGATGGATAAAAGGATAAAGACACTTCATTATTTGCATGCATGGCTTTTTCTCTGCACTTTCACACTGTGAATAATGCTCGAGTTGGTGAAGGGTTTTTTTCTAGGTCGAATCGTATTTTGTAGTAATTTGCTCAGTGTGAGCTGTGAGCTGAGCTTCTGTACCTGACTCTGGCTTTAATTATGAGCTGCAATGCCTCATGAGAATAGCGGAGAGCCTGAGCGCTGGTCTGCTCACTTTAATGACATTAAAAGATGTCACACTTTTTTCCCCCACATCAGTGGTGCTCTACAACTTCCTCCCCTCTATTCTGAATACCAATAAGCATATTAATGTTCATCAAGAACTAGAACCCGGTCTCTAAATGGAATTAACCTTGAAGAAATTACCTCAACGTCTGCTGTTTGAGATTTAGCCCTGAACTCAAACTGTTTTAAATTTCTTAACATGCCTTTCATATTAAATAGTTCAAAAACTGGGCCTTTCATAGTTTTGATACATTAATTGCTTCTTTACTTACCATAATTTATAGAAAAAATGGAAAAATAAATTAAAACTCAGAAATATTATAACTACTTCTTTTCACAGGCGAGGCGCAGGAGAGTGAATGGAGCTGCCAAACAGAGCGTGCATCGGAAACAGCATTGAAACGTTACAAACAGCCGGAGCTGATCTGGTGCTCAGTAATCACCGGGTTTTATGCGTTCTTTTCTGCCATATCAAGGCCAGTTAAATAAATCAGAGAGACGACGGCCTGCTTTAATGAAGACGCTTTGCAAAAAAACAGCTGGAAGCATCGAGCAACGTGGAGAGAAGAATGAATATGCACAGAACGCTCCATCTGGGTTCCTCTGGGTGGGAAATAATCCATCTACAGGGCACCTGAGGATGGGTGGATGGATAGATAGATAGATCGATAGATAGATAGATAGATAGAGGGATAGAGGGATAGATGAAGATACTAGCACCTCTACAAGATATCTGGATGTAGAAATTGATGGTTGGTGAACAGCAGACCCATAAATCATTGTTCCTACATAGATGGAAGAATGGTGTATAAAGACAGAAAGGTGGATGGATGGGTTGATAGATGAATGGATGCTGGAGAGATTGGCAGAGAGAGAGGCAGGTGGATGGATGGATGGACGGATATATGGATGTATGAAGGACAGATAGATAAGAAGGAAGGGTGGATGGATGAAAAGCAGTATTCACAGCAGATCTCAGTAGATCATGGTGATTGATAGACAGACAGGCTGAAAAAGGAGATATGATGGATGGATAGATGAATGTATGGTGAGCAGTAGACCAAGAAAATCTCACTCCTACATGGATGGAGGGATTGGTGAACGGTGAATAGGTAGAAAGATAGGTAAACAGACGTAATGGATGGATGGATGGTAGATACACAGAAATACTGAGGCATTGGATGAACTGATGGTTGTATGGATGGATGGATGGATAGATAGATATTTGGAGAGAATTGGACCCATGGAACATATTTTTCTAGATTTATCTTCCCATCTATTTATCCATATATGTATGGAGGAATAAATGGTCAGACAGTAGAATAAAAAATAAAATAAAATAAAAACATCTAATGGATATACACAGACAGAAAGACATACAATGGAAGGATGGATGGATGGATGGATGGACAGACAGCTATATAAGATGAAGGTTTGGATGGGTGAAAAGCAGTATACCCAGCAGACTTCTCATTGGATCTCACTGGATAGATAGGCAGAAAGACCGATAGGATGGATGGGTGGATGGATGGAACAGTGGAGACCAGTAGTCCTAATAAACACCTCTCCTACATGAATGAATGAATGGATGGGTGAACGTCGGATAGACAGATGGAATAACAATGATAAGATGGAAGGGTGGATGGATGAAAAGCTGTCTACAAATCACACATCTCAGTGGATCTCAATGCTGGAGAGACAGACAGATGGGATGGATGGATGGGTTGATAGATAGATAGATAGATAGAATCACAGATAGATAGAATGGAGGGATGGAGAGTTGGAGACTATTGGACTGGAGCTCCTTCTACATGTTCTACAGTATGGGAGTGCACGGTCTGTAAAAATGACTGACATGACAGAATTGTGCAGGACAAAATATCCGAGAGAGACACACTGCTAATAATTACATTACTCCACTTGTTCAAGTAAAACTAATCCCAGCCAAATAGGGTTAAACCCAAAGTCTGTAACTAAGCCATAGAGAATAGAGCTTTAAACCGTTTAGCTCATTTCCAGCTCAGATCATGCAACCTTACACTGCATTAGCTATCTGCTAGAAAAAGAAAAGAACATCTTCCGCCACTGACAGTTATCTAATTAACACACTCCAAACACATCTCCTTTAAACCGAGCAAATAACAGACTCACCTCTCACCCTGTTCGTTAAGCCCGATCATCTTTCATAATAATGTTGGTTTTTCACTCTCAACAACCACTTAAACACCTCTCACCAAACCATTCAGAGAGATCTGAGAAAGCAGAGATCGCCGTTTTGCGTTTTTTTTTTTATTTACATTCGAATCCTGAATGAAGCAGTACGGTGTTCATCAGCAAGGCTCTTCTAGGCTTTCCACAAAGAGAACTCGAACAGGAACGGCATTCCTGTGCTAGGTGATTTAAAATTCATAGGATTTGGGAATATGCTGCCAGCCTTTATGGACGACTTCTACGATCGGTGAATGTTTAATTATACATTTCTCTCTCTTTCATTCTTCTCAGGTTCCTCCACTCTCCAACTGCACTCAAGTGAAAAGCAAAGTGCATCTAGGAAGGAACATGGAGGGGAACCCTCGCAGAACCCTTTTCACTGTAGATGTTCAACATTCTGCAAGTGCACAACCCTTTCCCTTGTTTCCTTGTAGGTTTACAATAATGAAAGGAAGAAAAAAAAAATGAAACAAAGAGTTATTTCAATGATCTCCACAAGTCTTCAGTAGAATAAACTGTAAGGATGACTGGACTTCAAACTTTCAATATAGTTTTAGTAAAAAAAAAAAACTATTTTGAAAAATTAAATCTTTATCTATTGCTTAACAAGTGCACCAATGTTCTCTTTAGACCCTCAAGCCATTCTGTCATTATTACCCTTTTTTTTGTTGCATTTCATTAAGTTTCTTTTTAATCTGGTAGGGCGAGGGAAATTAAAGTGCTTTTTGAGGTGCGGTGCTGAGTGTCTGCCATGGTGGTGCTAGCTTTAATGGGAACGAATAGTCTTTGAGGCCCTGGGTGCTGCACAAAAGGAACTGGCGAGGCATGCATAATGGGTTGGAATCGGCGTTAACCGGTGCTAGTGTACATCATAACGCTGCTAATGCGGCTCTGGGAGTTAAAGCAGAGCGAGGCCTTTGGGGAACTACCCGAGCATCATTGCAATCTATTGCCGTTTGTTCTGATGAGAGGAAATAACTCGGCTCGGGTGGTTTATAGCTTCCTGAGCTGGGATAAAATGGTGCGCGAGGGCCAGCGGCACTGGCGTTAGGAAGTTGTGGGTCATTTAGCAGTAGAATGGCTTTTTTTTCCCTTCTTCCCGATGCCATATTGCTATGCAAATAGTCCTCTTTCTCTACATCTCTCTCACTTTTGCGTATCTGCCGATGGGGTTCAGATGTGAGAGCGAGCGGTTTCGCTAACCACTCTTTCTGTTTGCTTTGGGAGCCATAAATTTTAATGCCGCGCCTTGAGGTGTATTAACAATTATGCAAATAGGTGGGAATGCGGGATACGCTTATTCGGAACGTTCTGCTAGGTGAGTGGAGCCATTTTAGGAGTAGAAATAAAACAATATAACAAAGCAACATGGCGGAGAACATCAGGGGACGACATATGGAATAATTTAGTGAAGGAGTATAGGAAGCTTTTTTTTTTGCTTCAACTAATCCAAAGGGATTGAGAGTGTGTGAGCGCGAATGTACTGTAAGTGCAAGAAAGCACGTGGGGCAATTTAATAGCACTTTATTAAAGGCTTTAAGCTGCTAGGTTAGACTGTTAGACTAGTGCAGGTAAAGCTTAAAGGGCTTAAACTGTGAAAATGGACTCTAAAGAGAGACAATGCGAAATCTAGTGGCTATTTTGTGAGGTTTTGTAAGAATCCACTTGAGACGAGTAACTCATGAGTAAATCTGCATTCCTCCTCCAATCCTGCACAAACGTCTGCAAATATCCAGAGCTACAGCTCGCTAGTCCTTGAGAATGCGGAGAAAACAAAGTCCACAGCTTTAGTATGAGCACAGGGAACATGACGTAGTAAACGGATACAAACAAATAAACAAAAAAGTGAATTGTGTGGCAGTAGAAAGATGCAGAACAGAACGAATGAAATAAAAAAAAATGAATAAATGAGATTGAAGAGAAGGGAGTAAAAAAAAACAAAAAACAGAATGGAACAGAATGAAAAGAATTGACCAGACAGAAGGAACGGTACAAAAAGTACAGACGGGAATAAATGGAGCTGAAGAAAATGGAATTTAAAGCAGGGAATGAAAAAATAAAACTGCAGCTGAATGGAAAGAATTGAATAAAAAAAATGGAAGAAAATGAAAAGAACAAAACTAAAGGAATGGAATGAAAAGCAAAGCAAAAAAAGAACAGGCAAGAAAGAGAAGTCTTAGCTCCGCCCACAGCCCCACCTAATAGCCTTGTATAGCTGTAAACTGAAGTGAGGGGCGCGTCCATCCTGCGTGACCTTAAACGTGTCCTGGTCCACAATACGCTGCAGTCCGGAATAATCCAGAGCTAATCACATGACCCTGGTGTTGCAATTTAATTCACACCTGAGGATCCAGAGAATCAATATCTGCTTCAGATGCAGAGTGGGGTGCGTTAGGACTTGATGAACCTGATGGCGAACCTGATGGCATGGCACTCACGTTAAAGGTTACCACGAGGATTGGCGAAGAATAGAGAAAGCAAAATCAGAACAGAAAGAATGAAACAAAAATGAATAAGTTAAAAGGCCAGAACGGAAAGAAGGGAAAAGGAAGGAAACAAACGCAAATTCTACGTTAACAATCGGTGAAAATTGGCGAAGGATTCGGACGCTGTGGCATGATGACGTTGTTGTTGTTACTGTCCTCCATTTCAGTTCCACAAACTAAGCTAATCGTAAGAGCCACCGAGTTACCATGGCAACGTGCTGTATGCTGTTGGACAAGCCTGCTCCATGTCAGGTTAATTGGAAAGCTTAGCCTAGATTGAATACCTTCAAGCCAAGCCTCGTGCTTTCGTAATCCCATCGAGGGGAAACAGCACTCAGGAACGATTGTTCTACAGTAGTGCGCTGAAAAAAGTGGAGCTGTCGGGGGTCAGATACACCGATCCGCCAGAACATTAAAACCACCTGCCTAATTTTGTGTCGGTCCTTCTCTCCTTGTGTCTCCAGAACAGCTCTGACTCGTCAAGGCACTTTTGTTCTTGCCGATGTTTTTGCTGTTGTTATTTTTGTTGTAGCTGTTGTTCTGGATTATGTTGTTGTTTTTTAATATATTTTTGTTGTTTTGTTGCTGCTGCTACTATTTTTGTTGTTGTTGTTGTCATTGTCATTGTTATTGTTTTTTCTGGTTGTTGCGGTTGTTAGCGCTGTTGCTTTTTTGTTGTTATTGTTGTTATTGTTGTTCTTATTGATGTTTCTGCTGAAGTTATTGCTGTTGATATTTTAGTCGTCATTGCTGCTGTTGTTGTTGATGTTCTTTTTGCTGTTGATGTTTTTATTAATGTTGTTTATGTTGTTGTTATTGTTATTTGCTATTTTTTGTTACTGCAATTTTTAGGGGGCCAAGCACCAAAGTTGCGTTTTTGTTGTTCTTGTTGCTGATGTTTTTGCTGCTATTGTTATTTTTATTGTTATTGTCACTTTTGTTGCTATTTTTATTGTCATTGTTATTGTAGTTCTTGTTGCTGTTTTTTTTTTGTGTGCTGTTATTATTACTGGTGCTATTTTTGTCCTTGTTGCTGTTTTTGCTGTTGCTATTGTTGCCGTTGTTGTGGATGTTGCTGTTGCTTTGTGTTCCTTTCCATGTAAGCTTTGATCTGTTGTTTTTAAACAGCATGAATAAGAACAGTATGCTTGCCCTTTCAGTGCCTGAATAATCACATGCTGGAAACATGATTGTCCACTCTGGTCTCACATTTACATAGTGACCTCACAGCTGGGCCACCGACATGACGTGTCTGTGTGTGTGTGTGTGTGTGTGTGTGTGTACACGTTAATGACTCAAATCTTTGTTCCTGCTTGTTAACATTCCTGCCATCTGCCCCACTATCACTGTTTTCAAGGTTGTGTGTGTGTGTGTGTGTGTGTGTGTGTGTGTGTGTGTTTACTATAGCTGTAAAGGATTATATATTTTTGAGAATGATAATCTTCTGTACACTGCGTTCTGTTCGCTGTGGTGTAAGAGGAATGAAACACTCCGGGGATGTGCGCGGTGTTGTAACTAACGCTGTTGTTGAATATTTGATTAAAACAGCACAGTACACGCTGTTTCTGAGTGATCCTGAGCACACTCTCTCACTTCTGGGATGTTTTTACCTGAAACATGGTTATGAGACTCGGATTCAGAAAGGTTTGAGAGCACGTGTTAGATGTTCAGACTCTGTAAACACTCAGACGTGGTTATGAGAATAAAATTTCATTAGAAATCTGAATATAGAGCTTCGAGACTCGAGCAGCGCTGCCAAAATGATTAGATCTGTTATCCAGTGACAGCTAAAGATAAACGACCGTGTTGTCTAAAGCACGAAGTTTTTAGCTTATGAGATCAACAGTGTGCGAGCAATAAGCAACAAATTTGATTTTGTGTGGAAAAAATGCAGGCTAGGATTTTTTTTTTATTTAAAAAAAACGATTTAAAGGTGCAATGCAACGCACTGATGCCGATGAACTTCCGTATTGTGTGTAAATTAATGTACAATTAATTATAATAACAAATAATAACGTGGTTTATATATACAGACATGTCTTTTGACATGATACATTAAGAGACGGGGGGGGGTGTAAACTTTTCAACAGGATGATGGGTGTAAATTGTTATTATTTTGTTTAAAGATCTTATTTTTTTCATAAGTTACATACGATATTTACATGTTTCCCAGAAGACAGAATGATAACAATTTACACCGATTGTCCTGTTCAAAAGTTTACACCCCCCACCCCTCTACCGGCTCTTAAATGTATGGTGTTGCCTTCTCGAGCATCAGTGAATGTTTGCACCTTTTGTAATAGTCGTGTACGAGTCCCTCAGATGTCCTCGGTGTGAAAAGACGGATCTGAGCATCATATAGCCGCTGCTGGAAAAGGGGTCAAATATGCAGAAGATGCTGGAAAAGTAAAGAATGCGCAGGACCTGGAGGATGTTTGTGAAGAACAGCGGGCGGTTTAACTGCTCAGGACAAACAAGGGACTCATGGAGAACTCTCACAAAACACAGTCGGCGATCATCCAGGTAACGACACACGGTATTAATAAAGAAGGGTGTGTAAACTTTTGAACTGGTTCATTTGTGTAAATTCAGTTATTATTGTGTCATGTGGACTAGATGTAAACATCCGTTATGTGAACTAAATGCTATTTTTAATCATCCTTCTAATTTTCTTTCTTTCTTTCTTAACATTTTGCGTATTCTGCAAGGCGTGTGTAAACTTATGACCTCGACTGTATGTAAAAATTGTTTTCGGTAAGCGTACTTAACGCCACCTTAAACGAACCAACGCTCTCAGAATTGTCTATTTTCTGGAGAAGAATAAAGTCCTCACTTAGCCAGCGCAGTGTGCTGGCATTTCAAAGGCACACCTGACCTTTTGCTCAAGGTGAGAAATACACTTTATTATACTTTATACTTCATTATATTTTCAACTCCAGGTGAGCGGCCCAGCACTTTGTTTCCTCTTTCAACAACGGCAAAAAAACAAAACAAAAACCCAACCATCTCTGTGTCTATGAAAAGCTGTAAAATGAAACCGTCGGTGGAGCTCTTCTCTCAGGCAGCTGAACTCCAGCGTAAGATGTGGAGCTGCAGGTCCCCACGCTGAATAATTCACCTGCACGGCTTCAGCTTTTCCCACCGCTGCTAAACAATGCGAGCTCAGCAGCACTCCGAGTGGGGATTTATTTATTTATTTATTTACTTACTTACTTGGACTCTTGAATGCTAGAATAGCTCGAGTCTTTTCCAACGGTGATTTTTCTCTGAATCCGTATCGCTTTTTGCTTCGACTATGAGGCATGATGGAACAAGAGCGCAGAGTGCTGCAATAATAATGCTCTGAATTCAGATGCGTTAAGCCTCGTAGGATAAAATGGACTGCATGCACTAGGAGATGATTTGCGTTAGAACGCGAGATGGTTTTAATGAAGTGTTTTGTTTTGCTAAGCTTCTTTCCGAGTCATTTAAATATGAAAGAGTGAAAAGATGAAACAGATCTGATAAAAGCACTGATGGAGGATAGTACAGGAAAAGTCCATGTCAAAACCCATCTCATTTGACCACAGAGGAAATACACCAGGACCCTGATGAGTGGGCTGACTGTTTATAAGGAATAATACGCTCTGTATTGTGCCGTTATAGTAGAATCTACCCCAGAGCCGACTATGTCCCCGTAACAGCACATTCTGTGTTGTTTTATTCCTCTTCTACCACAACAACTTGCCAACGATTTATAATGTTTTCATTTACTGAAGAACAGCATTGAATTTTTATCCATTTCTAGTTACATGTCATGTTGTGAAACATCCCGTTAAAGTGTAAAACTCCTCTGTCCTGAAGATGTTGGAAAACTTAAAATTACAGCTTTAAACTGGAGACTCCTTCCACAAATATTAAATATTAAATGTCTCTTTGCCTTTGTAGACGTTCCACAACATTAAATGTAACTCTAAACAGATAAAAAAAAAAAAAACATACACCAGGCCATTGTGGTTGTAATATAAAAGGATTTAAGAGGATATGCTGTGATGTAAGAGGAATAAAACACCCCGTGTGGTGCAGTTATATAGGAGAAAATGAATAGTAGTGTAACAGTAAGTCTGTCGTTGATTATTTTCCTATCACAGCACCTCACGGAATGTTCTATTCCTTACTAATCGGCTTTTAGAAATATAATTAATATCATGAAATATAAATACAAACCACGCCCTGGTTTGGTTGCAGAACTCGGACTTGTAGTTTCTTCTTGGAGGTTGAAATAAACGTTTTTTTTCTCAGCTGAAGGCTAGAAATCATGGTATATGACATAAAATAGTTTTTCTTTACATGTTAATCACCATTGGAACAGTTTACGCTGCTGAACTGTTTTCTTTTGTCTGTTGCTCTAATTGTGAATTAAAAACACTAGAATAACTCGTTCTCTGCTAACTTTTGATTGGCGTTGGATGTGTTATTGGTTTAGTCCCATAAGTATGCTTTTATACCTCAATAAAGTGAACACGTGCGTCATGTGCAGTTCATAAGACGATCCGTATAACACACACAGAACACGGGAAAAGCAAAAGATTGTCTGTGTGCTTCTCTATAGTGAGGGATTACGGAGCTCACCGGCACTCTGCTGGGATTTCCCCCGGCTAGCTGATTTAATCAGAATCTGCTGGAATATATACCGAGCCATACAGAACAGCGCCTGTTCGGTTTTTTTATTTTTTATTTTACCATCAAAGCTCAATCATGTCTCAGTGGAGGAAACAGATGGGTAAAACCTGCAGGCCAAAAAAGTCCCTCGGGTTTCCATCTATCACTCAGATGCACAACATACATTTCATCAGAAACACTGTGCTTGTGATGCTTGTGATCACTGTACAGAAAGTGCGAGGGCATTCATGTTACTTCCCGCCTGCTGCTATCAACAACACACCAGGATTTGTAGCCCCACAGCTATAGGGTCCCAGGTTCAATCCTCGGCTTGGATTAGCATTTGAGTGAAGATCATTCTGGATTCATCTCGAAAACATCCCACTAGAGTATCACTACAAAATGTGGAATAGGTCAAGGGGGTAAATACTTATCCAAGGCACAGTAGGTGAATGGATTACGCTAGATTGGTGTATAAGAATGAAGCTATTTAAGATCAGCTATTTCAGATATTTGACCTTGCTGTGACCTTGAACCTGTTTGGATAATTCCAAAACGTCATCAGTTCATCTGCTGTTCATGATGATGATAACTCCATGTAAATCCTAGAAACACTCTTGCGATATCACACTAATCTTGGATGGTTCTTAACAGATTCTTATTATTAATTGGATATAATTGGAATAATTAATGAATGAATAATGACTCAGTGGGTAATAAAAGGTTCCTAGCTTCTAAACGAATTCTTCTCTGAAGCCCTTTCTGATGAGGAAACGATCTGTTCTACACCGATAAACCCAAAAAACTGTGTCAACTTTCTGCTCGTTGCTCAGCTGACAACCGAAGACAACTACGTAGCTCAAAACAGACCAAAAATGGGGCGTGGGAGTTCCTGGGGAACCCCGGGGTTGTACCTAATTTTTTGGATGACACCCGCTTGCTGAATGATCTCACTAAAAAGGGCGAATGCGCATCCGGACCAGTGGCCAGAGCTGTGAAAGCAGGTTTTGTGGGGGGGCTCGCTTTTACATTCACCTGACTTCTCTCTTGCTTCAGTTCTGGGGCTGGGGGCTGTTTTGTCCAGGTGATAGATCGAGAGGAGCATTTTTGGCCAACAAGATTTTTGGTCATTAAGTGGGCGGTCCTCATCTTCTGGTACTACCTACTGGGGCGCCCTTTTACCCTGTGTTCCAATCACACCCTGCTCCAATGGCTCCACCAAATATAGGATGCCAGTGTATGGTTCACTCATTGGTATCTGGCACTTCAACCATTCAAATTTGAGGTGGTCCACAGACCAGGGGCACAGTTGGTGGTGGCGGATTACCTCTCCCGCTGGATACCAGACGGCTCCCCAGCCCGATGTGGGCAGTGGGGGAATGTGGCGGCAGGGGTGTGGTTGTGCATCAGCTGTGCATGGAGAGGAGGGGGTCAAACCTGCAGGTAACATGTGATGATTCTCACCTGTGTTTTATTAGCCCAAATATTTCAGTTTGTCTTTTTGTGCTTCCAGAGCCTCCCATAACCGATGAGCTATGAGTGGGAGATGCAGTGCAATTCCGCTTGGGATACCTTGCAAGACATACACAGACACACACATGTACACATGCCACGGAGTGTGAACTTGAACCTGATGACAGAAAGCCACAACTTTTTGTTGTTTACTGTTGTGTTCTGAAAGTACGGTTTGATTAAACCTGAGCCCGGGGCTCAGTT
Source organism: Ictalurus furcatus (assembly GCF_023375685.1). Taxonomy (NCBI): domain Eukaryota; kingdom Metazoa; phylum Chordata; class Actinopteri; order Siluriformes; family Ictaluridae; genus Ictalurus; species Ictalurus furcatus. Next base: position 15,332,789 of record NC_071283.1, on the reverse strand, counting down.
AAGATTCCGCTTGTCTCTCGAGTCTTTCGCTACACTCTCCCACACTGGGGTTCTACACTGACCTTTTTTCTGGTTTTGATATCTGCTTTGCCCTTTTGTTTTGTTTACTGTGTCTGTCTTTAATAAACTCAACCCTGCACTTTCCTGAAAGATGTTTTGAAAGAGTCCCACCCCCCAAAAGAAAAAACTTTTTTCCTATAAAGCTGTGTAAATAGTTTCAAACAGTCACCATCCTGAAAAACATATCCCATCTGAACACTGCTTTATACAGAATGATAAGATATGTAGAGACGATCGGCATTATTCACTGGAACACTGTACGAATCATATTAATTAAATAATAAAACAATTCTGGCTTTGGTAATCCTTTAGACATTTAGCAACGCTGCTAATATCAGCTCCTGGACTGTAACTAGCGAGTCATGTCTTTGCTAGCTCACATACGAGAGCTCGTTTTATTTGTTGTGCTTTGAGAAAGTTAGCATAAACTAGGTGTAAATGTTACATCTGAGCGCAGCATGAAGGCTTCAGATCCAAGCAGCATTGCTCTCTGCATTCGGTTTGTATAAAAGTGTCACTGACTTCCTTAAGGAAACAGACTAGAGAATGAAAAGGAACGGTAAATCATAATGAGACAGACGGCTCGCTCTCGGATGTTCTCGTCGTTGAAATTAAATCATTGATTGACGAGTTTTCGGGGAAAAGAAGAGAGAGTATGAAAATAAATAAATGAATAAATAAAGTGGTGAGTGATGATTCGAGCCCATCTGTCTCCTCACGCTGGAGACTACAGCTCACTCTGCTGTTTAGGATTTCAGAACATTTTATCCAGATTGTCAAGCACATGTCCAATTATGTCCAATTCACTACACCATGTTCTACAGCACACACTGTAGCGATCTATACTCTATACGACATGCTATTCCCTGTGCTAGCATAAGAGAAAATATGGCATACAGGGTTTTTTTTTTTACTTCCTGTATACCAAAATGTGTTTACTTTAAGTGTTGAAATAAAAATAAAAGCTGATTTATGGGTCAGCCAAGAAAGAAGAAAAACCCCAAAACAACAGTCAGTGACATCAGCAAAAAAGGGCAGGGTGAAGGTATCACAATCCAACGTTCGAAAAAGACTTCGAGAGGCCATACCACAAGATGTAAACCACTCATCAGCAGTAAGGATGAGAAAGCCAGATTGGAATTCATTAAGAAATACAGAGATGAGCCACAAAAGTTTTGGAACCAAGATGAACCTCTACCAAAGTGATGAAAAGACCAAAGTGTGGAGAAAGAAAGGATCTGCTCATGATCCAGAACATACAAGCTCATCTGTGAAACATGGTGGAGGTAGCGTCATGGCTTGGGCTCGCACGGCTTCTTCTGGAACATTCTCACTAATCTTTATTGATGATGGAACTCATGATGGTAGCAGAAGTATGAGTTCAGGAGTTTACAGGAACATCCTGTCTGACAATTTACAGAGAAATGCATCCAAATTAATCAGGAGGAACTTCATCATGCAGCAAGACAATGATCCAAAACACACTTCCACCTCAACACAGGACTTTGGTGACTTGGCAGTTATTGCACGCAAGGGATATACAACCAAATATCATGTGTTGTTTACTTTAATTTACTTCAAAAGTATTGTTCCAATACTTTTGTATGCCTAACAATTGGGTGGTCTGATAGAAAAGCTGAAATCCTAAACTCTCGTCTCATCTCCATCTTTTGAGCTCAAACCCAAATGTCTGTGGTGTAGAGCACACACACATGAACTGGCCTTGTGTTCCAATAGGTTCAAAGGGGACTGTATTGTTATTTACATATCATCTTTAAAAAACTTTACAATAAAGGTTTAATTAACGTTATTTATAAAACAGGGAAACCCTGAATCTGTGAATGGTAAAGAGAACCCTAATGCTGCAGTTTTTAAATTCATTTAAATTTTTTTATTTAATGTATAGGAAAAAATAGACGCATTTAAAAAAAATAATAAAATAGTGAACTGCATGTTCCTTGATGATTAATAATTTCTTTAAAACAAAAAAGTTGCTCAATGACATTATAAATATGTTAAATGTTAAACGTTCTTACAACATTCATACAGATGTTTAGTTGAGGAGCGCTGACATTTAGGCTTAGGGTTAAGTTTCTAAGTTTCTTAGAACATTGAGAGGACATTTAAATGAAATGTTCTTGAATTTAAACGTTCCTGAAACTGCAATTCTCTGAAAACATTCAGACAATGTGAAAAGCCTCAAAGACATTGTGCTTAAGTGCATGAAGTCAAAATTTGGCGAAAGAAAACAAAAAGGAAGGAAAATTTATTTCTGCACTTCAGGCTTCTTGTTTTTTTGTTTTTTTGAATCCAGTCCTAATCAGTCTGGATTACGCTGAATGCAGAGGATTTCTGAAATAAGGTCAAAGCGTTCACGTCTCATGTTTCATACAGAGTATAGATCTGCTCCAGACCTCTACAGGAAATTGCGTTAGTGATAGACTGACTGAAAGCAGACTGTGTTTTCTCAGAGCTTCTATTGGTCTCTTACTGCAAAATGTTCAGGCCAAAAAAAGAGTGCCATAAATAAATAATAAAATTTAAAAGAATTGCATATATTTGCATGAAGTGAAGGAGACCGTGCAGCAGCCCTCGCTTTGATATGTCCATGAATAAACATGTCGAAAGGCCTCGTGGACGATTTAATAATCGCTTATAATGCCATTGTTATTGAGCCAGGCTTTGAAGCCGGGCTGCGTCATCGTGTAAAGGTGTATTTGCATTATGTTTATGGATTTACGAATTGTTTTAATACACTGTTTTTATGTACATTGGCAACAGAAAACACAGGACACATCTGAAGTTTAGCGAATCAATTCACTACGTGACGTCCAATCATTTCCTGAGTGCTGACTGGCTAAAAGGGCAATAACTGAATCTATGTCTTTTTTTTTTTTTATCTTTCTCATATGTAGTATTGTACCGTATAAATCTGAATCTAAATTTGACAGACTTAATTGAAAAAAATTGCACCCCATTTGCTTCATGGGGAACAAATAATGAATCAATAAACAAATTCTAAATTCTCATTTAGTATTTAATTCATTTAGTTTTTATTTTTCTAATCAGTGTTAAACACATGAATGATGAATTGTTTATAGAACAGAAACTAGAAAAGCTAAGCGCTGTGAAATTAGTACTAGTGTAGTTGTTAAATCATGTCACGGGGTTGGTATTGCACCACCATCACAAAACGTGAACACTTTGTTCATCGGTGGTCTCTTGTAAGTGCACGGTGTTCTGTGTACGTTGTAAAAACTGGCCACTTGATGGGGGAGAGACAATTTGCAAAAAGTGCTTGGACCCCGAGATCGCTCCTTGCAGCTACGTTTATATATATATTTTTAATAAATGTGTGTATTAGATTTAAATTGAAGTCATTCGCTTGCTCAAAACTGACAGGTCTAATCATGGTTGAAGGCCCCCCCCCCCCGCCCACAGTGAGCTGTTTTTAAAATATATATTTTTTAAATATCAAATCAAAATATCGGCAGTGCATATGTAGAAATGTGAACAAAGTCTGTTTAACCCGGAGCGAGTTACAGTGAATTTTCTGTCTCCTCCTAATATGGAAGACGGCTCGCTGGAATAATTAGAAACGGTCGGGGTGGAGGGTGAGGGCTGGGGTTATCAGTCGTAGCTTTTCTCATCATCTAATTGCATGGACTTTAATAAAAATCCCTTTGCTGAAGTCATTTTTTGTTTGCTTTTAATGATAGACTGATTCTGGGAAAAGAGCAGAACCTCCTCATGGTTCAGAAGGAAGTAAAGCAAAGTGGCTGACTCAGGAAAATTGTATGCTCTGGTGTCAAGGCAGTGGCTCGTTATGTTTTCCAGCTGAAGGCCACCGTCTCAGTCCTTTTTCTTCCCGTGTGACACGTGATTCTCTCTCTCTCTCATTTACTAAGAAAAAAGAACCACTGCACATGCTGGGCTTCATAATTTTTTTTGTTTTTTTTTTAAATACTTTTATTACTTTTATATAAAATTTATTTTAAAAGTCAATTAAAAAAACAAATACTGTTCTGTTACATAATTTATTGGCAATTTTATATATATATATATATATATATATATATATATATATATATACACACACATATATACACACACACACTGTTGTTTACTTATACATTTTTATAGTTGCTGTTTCTGCAACTTAGATCGCAAACATTTTAAAGTGCTAAAAGAAGTGTTGCATAAAATCTCTCTAATGGAAGTCTAGAAGCTGTGGAAATGAGCTGAGAGAAATTAACATAATCAGAACTGAATGAGACATTAAGGTCGGATTAAACAATTTAGGATTTCGAACATAATCGCTCTTTCAGTCGTGCTCTGGCGGGCTCGGTCATGCCGCTCTGTGTCACGGCCCTGACACCGTGATCGATGGAGGTTCCATGATGTATGAGCGACCCTCGTTTTATTTACTGGGTAATTCATTAAGTGGTGTTTGAAGGCTATTTACATAGCAGTGTGGTTGCGTATAGAGCGAGATGCGAGCCATCAGCTGTACAATCCTCACCAAATGAACCTGTCAGATTAGAAGAGGCATCGAGGCCATTCGTATCAGGACGTTAGCATCAATACTGAGGGGATGAGGGGCAGGAAGCTCTCCAGCACACATTAAAACATTCGCAAAAATCCCACCAGGTTGTGCAGTGACTGTTTATTGCTGCTATAACGTAAATGGGAACAGAAACTAACGTGTTTTGCAGACCTTATATGTAACTAGAAATGGATTAAAAAAAAAGCACGACGTGTCACTATTTAATAATTAAATGTGTAATCGTAGGCATTCGCCTCACACCTCCAGGGTCGGGGGTCCGATTCCCACCGTGGCCCTGTGTGTGCGGAGTTTGCATGTTCTGCGGGGGTTTCCTCCGGGTACTCTGGTTTCCTCCCCCAGTCCAAAGACATGCATGGTAGGCTGATTGGCGTGTCCAAAGTGTCCGTAGTGTATGAATGGGTGTGTGAGTGTGTATGTGTTTGTGCCCTGCGATGGATTGGCACCCTGTCCAGGGTGTACCCCGCCTTGTGCCCCATGCTCCCTGGGATAGACTCCAGGTTCCCCGTGACCCTGAAAAGGATAAAGTGGTATAGAAGATGGATGGATGGATGGATGTAATCGTTGGCAAATTGAGACGTGCTGCTGTAGAGAACACTGAGATGTGTTGTTCTAGGAAAATAATCAACTTCTGGGTGGTCCCAGTAACTCAGTAACTGCATCATTGATTATTCTACTACAATAGCATGACTGTTTTATTCAGTATTATGGCTTATTACTTTGTAAAAAAAATATTTAATTATCTAATTTATTATGAATTACAACTCCTTTTGTATTGTTCATACAATTTCATTAAAAATTAGTACTTATTAGTTTAGTAGTTACTTTGGTTCATTTTTAATTGAATTAATTTAGTACATTATTTAGTTAATTTACCTTCATAAGTCCTTGTATGCTCTAAAAACAAACTAACTTCCCACAGCTGACCCAGAAGTTGCAATTACTGCTAGAAATGGTTCTCTAAATTACTATACCTACATTTTTATTTCTTTAATTCATTAGTAATATTATTATTAAGTCAAAGTTTATTTATTTCTTTATCTGGCTCTGTTATCCAGTTCATCACTACGAGGCTCAATAATGTGAAAATGTTGTATACAGCTAGCTCAACATGTCTAAGGAGGACCAACTGTTGAACATATACACAACAGTACTCGATTCTGGACTTACTGGACATATTGAAGTGTAAATACATTTCAGAAAAGTGTGATTAAAATGTAAGAAATCACGTGTTCAGGTGTGATTTAACACCCGCAGCTCAGCCCGTGCCGTTAACTCGCTGGAGGTTCATACCTCCCCGGTGTCAACAAGCTGCGGAATAAAGTGCGTACAGCATTCACCTGGAAAATTAATTTATCTCTCTCTCTCTCTCTCTCTCTCTCTCTCTCTCTCTCTCCCTCTCACACACACACACACACACACACACACACACACACCCTGCTGCATCTAACTCCCAGAGTGTCATGTTTAATCATGATATCTGATTCATGTTTTAGTTTCTTATGGGTTTTTATAGAACTCTTCAAATGAGTTCAAATGTCACATCCTGCCCATGTACACAAAGCCACCCATCCCCCACCCATCCATATATTTACAAACGATACAAAAAATTAAGTTTAAGAACAGTTTAAGAACAAAAAAAAACACAATATTAGATTTTGATTTTTGCATTTTAATCTTGGAATGAAACTCTGTATCGTTCGTTCTTCCTTCTACAGCCACGCCCACTTCCTCCATCTCGGTCCTTTCCCTGAGATTTATAGACGAACACGTGCCACATCTCTCGCTTCTGTCTCGCTACCCGACATAAAATGAATCAGGAAAAAAACAAACACACATCCTCTTGGGCAACATCACAATAATTTACAACAAATCTCCACTCTTTCTACACCAATTAGAGAGCAAGATTCATTTTGAAAAAAAAAAAGGAAAAAGAAGTGTTAGCTGAGGAAGCTTGTGGCAGGATATATGCGTCTGTCCATAAATAATCCATGGCTAAACCCTTACCAAACAAACTGTCCCTCTCCGTCTCTCTCCAGCTTCGCTAACTCAGATGGCCAATTTCCCTTGGCATCGATCGCTGGTCAATTCCGAGCGCTCGGGAGAGGCAACTCTTACTCCAGATAGATTTTCACGTCAGCCAAATGACTAACTGCAAATAGTCACTCGCCAATCATGTCCTACTTTTCAGTTTACCCAGCGCCTGGGATTTTGGATTCATTTCCAGAGGATAAAGAAGGCTTTTTGATTTGTTACTTTATGGTTTGGTTTGATGCATAAATCTGGGAAAATGTTACTACACAGTTGGACGAATCCTAAATGTATTAGCTATTCACAAGCAAAAGCATCAGAGTGTTGCCCAGTCCTGTGTTTTAATGGTCTAGAAATTTAACGTTTCGGCTACGAGTTCTGGTTAGAGTTTTTATTTTACTGGATATTTGTGAATATCCACTAACAGTCATTCCTTCTATTAAAACTCATTCTCTTTGTTAAATAACAATGTCTGTAAAAGTATTTGATCTTGTTGGGCCCTTGAGCAAGGCCCTTAACCCCTCTCTGCTCCAGGGGTGCCGTATCATGGCTGACCCTGCGCTCTGACCCCAGCTTCCTGACAGGCTGGGGTATGCGAAGAAAACAATTTCACTGTGCTCTACTGTATGTGACCACTAAAGACTCATTATCATTATTATTATCTAGAGGTGATCTAGAGGTTTCTAGTTCTAGAAAACGGGGGTTGGTTATGAATAATATCCCAAATCTTCTGTGGAGGGCCATTAAAAATGATTTTATTTTTTTTAATGGAAAGAATATGACACAAAATGTGACCAAAACTCCAAAAGTCAGTCCTGGGTAAAAAGAAAAAGGCGACTCTAAACATGATGCTACCACCACCATGCTTTACAGCGTGAATGGTGTTCTCACGGTGTTCAGTTTCTGCCAAATTTAGCAAATTTGAGTTCAGTTCTGGTCTCATCAGTCAAGAGAACCATTTTTTCAGAGTCTCTTTACATTATTCATGAAATAAAATCCCAAGAAACTGATTAGAGTTCCAGGTTGTAAAATGTGGGATACTTATGCACGATCCTGTGTGTTATGCACAGTACTGATGATACAGTTGCTTTTACCATCATCGCTGTGGTAGGTTCTGGTGTACACGGAATGAACATGGTGATAAAACATCACGGTGCCCTGAAGGTTAGACATTTTCTCCAAACTCTAGTGAATTAAACGTGTATGGTGTTTAAAAGGTGAGTGAGTGAGTGTGTGTGTGTGTGTGTGTGTGTGTGTGTGTGTGTGTGTGTGTGTGTCTGTGTGTGTCAGATAGAAAGAGAAAAGGAATGGAAAAGGTTGGGTGGTAGGTAAAGAAATCTAGAGTGTGTGTGTGTGTGTGTGTGTGTGTGTGTGTGTGTGTGTGTGTGTGTGTGTGTGTGTTTGACTTCCTCAGTGACTCTCTAATGGCCGTGTCTGCAAACTGGACTGATTCAGCTGCTCCCAGGGAAATAAATGAAGTGGTGCTGAAGCTGCTGAATTCTCCGGCGCCTTGATTTCTGCTCTGAATCCTCTCAGCAATCAGCACAGCACCGCCCCTAACACTTCACACCATTTAATCAGCACGGAAAACACACAAAAACGTCGAGAAAGAATGATCTCTAGCTAGTTATTTGCATGCTGTGTTCACCGTGTCTTTCCCTGACAGCTCCATACAACATAGACTGAATTCTGGATTCTGATTGGTCAGAAGGTGTTGATTCATTTTCTATAACAGCAGCTCTGACAGTAGCGCAGCTGCAAAATCACAGGCTTATATATGCACTAAGGAATAAAGCACTCTGTCATGTTGATGTGTACAAAAATCAATTGTGCATTTATCTGACATCAACACCAGGCAAAATTAGCTTTTAAATAAACATTCACAAAATCAAATCTCTTGCGGTAGCACTGTAGATCGAGCTTGACACAAAAGTGCTTCAGGCAAAGTCTGATCAAATACCTTTAAACTGTTCTCTCTCTCTCTCTCTCTCTCTCTCTCTCTCTCTCTCTCATATATATATATCAACCATAACAATTAAACCACTGACAGGTGAAGTGAATATTGATGATCTCGTTACAGAGGTACCTGCCGAGGAGTGGGATTTATTTATTAGGCAGCATGTGAACAGTCGGTTATTGAAGTTGACGTGTTGGAAGCAGGAGAAATGGGCAAGCGTAAGGACCTGAGTGACTTTAACAAGAGCTAAATTGTGATGGCGAGACGACTGGGTCAGAGCTTCTCCAAAATAGCAGGTCTTATGGGGTGTTCCCAGTATGCAGTGGTTACTATTTACCAAAAGTGCTCCAAGGAAGGACAACCGGTGAACCTGCGACAGGGGCATGGACGCCCAAGGCTCATTGATGTGCGTGGGGAGCGAAAGCTAGGGCTAGGAGCGAAAGTTAACCCTAAACCTAACCCAGCAAAGTGTGATGTTGGAAAACTTAAAGTTACAGCTTATCCTCTGACACTGGAAACTGCTTCCATAAATATTAAAGAAACGAGTGCATTTGCAGCTGCACTACTGTCAGAACCTCGGTTTTCGAACATGGATCAATGCCTTCTGAGCATCAGAATCAAGAATTCAGCAAAGTCATGCTTCAGTTACGTGATGTTTTGGAGATGCAGAATAGAAATGTATTTTGCAGACATATTGATGTGGAGAAATGCTGAATCTGTATGTAGTTTCATTTCAGTCATCCTTCTCATCGCTGTTTTGAGGTGATGAGTGCACTTGAGCTGCTTCATTGATTAGGTGTTGATTAGCACTGACAGAAACCTGAGATTCGGCTGAGTGTGTGACTGAGACCGGGGAAATGCATGTGCAGCAGATGATTCGCTCATAGCCGAGGTTTCTGAGGTCAGGCTTTTAATCAGACCGTCCCCCCTTTCTTCATCCACCAGAACGTGAAACGGAGTATTTCTCAGGACTCCGGTTTCATTTCCGGAGATGATCAGGATCTCTTTTGCTTCTACGCTTCAGCCTGTGGTCTTAATAAACGTTGCTTAATAATTCCACTAATTGTGAAACTATGTCATATCTCCCTGAAAAATAATCTCACAGAGAAAAAAAACACATAAGAATTTATATTTTTGATGTCTTGATTGTTGCAGCGTTTAAGAAATCTCCATCAAAATCCATGCAATCCTTGTTGCGTTGTGACATCGCAAAGAGAGAGACATATTTGCTTGGCTCCGCCCAGTTTTACACTATATGATATGATACTAAATAAACAAACCACTCTGTGGCACTGCATCATTAATTTCAGCGAATGTTAGTGCTAATTTATAGTTATGTTCGCCAATGTGATGTGTTTTACGTGTTTAATGTTGTATTACTGCATCAGCATCATCTGTTTTAGCTCATTAAAAGCGCAAATCCGGGCACCTGGGCAAATTTTACACGTGATCCTGTGCAAAGCTTCTGAAAACCGATTCCATCTGTGCAGTTTTTTCTTTTTTTACTTTTTTATTTGGTGAGTAATTTTTAAATCAGTGCATAAATGTCTCTGGCCTGTGATTTTTGTCTGTAAATATACAATACATTATGTTATGTTTGATATATTCTGGTACGATATGATACGATATTTTCAAAACAATGTGACACATTCGATACAATCGACACAATACAGTACAATTAAATAAAATGTACGTTTTCTGATAGTGACTTTAGACACGCGTGAGTGTTTAACGAGCTATATTTGGTGAAAATTTGTGGAATTTATTCTCTAATGCATGTGCTTCTGGGTATTTAAGTAAATATATATATAGACGTGCTATTATTAGGAGGATAAATATGCTTCAGGAGTCATTCCAGTAGAAAATTACCACTGAGTGTGACAAGTGTACTCAAAAATACAAAGGATTTATTGATCAAAAGCAACTTCGTAAATACAAAAAACCTCAGAGAACTGACTGAAGAATCCAGCAGGAACATGTGAGTGGTGTTTAAGTAGACTGTACTAAACGAGGTGCATGTGGAACTCATTAGTTACCATGGCAACTGCAAGAACTCAGGACACTGCGCCGTGAGATGGACGTTGTAGTACGTAGAAGTCGGAATAATCGGATTTCAGAGACATTTGCTTCTGTACGCAGCAGCGATTTTTATTTCTTTTATTTGTTGTTGTTTTTTTTTGAGAAAATAAAAAGCAGCTCGATTTGAAAGGCAGCTCACAGTCTGTGCCTCACAACGCTCCTGTCAGTCAGAAGTAAAACTTGAAGTTTCCCATCATCTTCAGGACGGAGGAGTTTACACTCGGAGAGGATCTACAGATTTTACACAACATTTATAGCTGCTATAACGTAAGGGAGGACAGGAACTAACTTGTTTTGAAGATGTTCTACAGAATTAAATAGAAGAATAAAAAGGATTGAATGTATAATGTGTCGTTCTTTAATGAATGAAACTTTGTGATAAATTGCTGTGCTATAAGAGGAATAAAACACTTCAGGATGTGCTATTGTAGAACAAGAATCAACTTCGCAGTAGTAACAGTAACTCTGCTTCATCGCATTACATTATCATGATTTATTTCTGCTTACAGTACGAATATCATACGGTCTGAAGCTAATGTTGCGTTCAGGTTAAGAGGATGAACGGTCCAACTGGTTTATTCTTGAATAATTTGCATATTGGTCCATATTAACTTAACGCTGTAGAGATCTCAGACTTGTACGTAATCAGTTTTCAAACCTGACAAACACTTCCATCGTATTTTTAAGTTCAGGCATCTACACAATTTGGAGATGACTACAGCAAAAAAATTTGTTTAGAACAGGCTGTTTTTATACGAGCTCCATCTCAATACCTGCGACGGCGCTTGAAAGACGCATCCTTTCTCCCAGGAAACAATACGTGCACTTTTATTGAACGAAGAACTCAGGGTTATACGTGATCCCATTCTCTTCTCTTCAGCATCTCTTTCTCCGGAGTTAATGAGTAGAGCTTGGAGAAAAGGCCAGCAGATCAGCATTCAAGGAAGTTTAAAGCGCGAGTATTTCACTCTGACACTGACCCGCAGCCATCCGAGGCCTCTTTCAACCCTGATTCACACAAAAGCTTTTTCTTCTCTCACATCTAACACAGAGCAAATCTTACACAACTATGCGAGTTACAGCGTGAGGATCGTTTTATGGCAGAGGTTCACTTTTTTCCCCCCCGTTTCTCTTCTGTAGAGAATTGATTCGTGACCAGATCACTGTTAAGTACGGCTCCATAAACCCTTCTAAATATCAGGAAATTTATAACATACTTATATATTTTTAACATATTATTGGCCTCAAATAAGCTGAACCAGCTCAAATTATTACAATTACATCCAGAAGGTTTTTATCACTCTCACACACACACGCACACACACACACCCTGGGCCTCATCACATCCCTCCATATTCAGTAGGATGTTATTATGTAATGTGGTGGCAGGCATATGGTACAGTACATAGGACATGATGCATGTACAGCCATCTGTTAATTATAGTTGTAAACTATATTTCACTGGTACTTTTTGTTCCCCCAAAACTATGTATATTTAAAAGAAAACTGGGTAGACTGACATCAAATACCCCTTTTGATTTGCAAGTTTAATAATCAACCTGTCATGAAACTCATGAAAAACTTATTGGAGCTGGGGGGAAAAATTGACACGAGTGGAAATGAATTGCAGACGTACACTGTAAGATGTCCTTTGATATTAAAACAGTTGCCGGATATAATCAGGACATTTACATTTAAAAGAATTGGTAAGGAAAGTAATCAACCACTATTAGCATCCTGAAGTTCCTAAAATGTTTTATTCCTCTTATATCAACCACTAACATTTTTTATTTATTAAAAAGAACTACACGTCATACTTTTTATCCATTTATAGTTACGTTTAATGTCTGTGATGCAAGTTAGTTCCTGTTCTCACTTACATTATAGCAGCTATAAACAATCTCATCAGCTTTCTCTTGTCTTCTCTGTCTCTTGAAATTAAGATGAAAAAATAAATAAATAACAAAGTTAACAAATATGAAGTTGCCAAGGAACTCCGAAAGCACAAACTCCTCTGTCCTGAAGATTTCAAAGCGGTGACACTGGAGACTCCTTCCATAGATGTTAAATACATGTTCTCTTCAACGATCGACAATCACACAATTTAAAAAATCAGTTTACTGTACGTAGGGCGTCATTATACAGTACAAACCCCTGTGAACGAGCTGTTACTATAGAAACGATATTAAACTAACTAACGACTTCTGACCAGTTGGAATCCAGAATTCAATAAAAGGATACTCATGTGTAGATCATGCTAACAAACTGTATATACCCTCACTGAGCAATTTATTCAGAACACTATGATTATACTGGGTAGTGCTTTACGTTACTCTCAAAAACAACCTCAAATCTTCATGGCATAGATTCCACAAGATGCTAGAAGCATTCCTTTGAGATTCTGGTCCATGTTGTATTCCTGTAGATTTTTCCTGTAGGTGTTGCGAGTATCTCGTTCTACTACATCCCCAAGGTGTTCTATTGGATTCAGATCTGGGAACTGCGAAGGCCACTGAAGAACACCGAACTCATCGTCATCTTCATAAAATCCAGCTTGAGATGACTTTTGCTTTGTGACTTGGTGCATTATCGTGCTGGAAGTAACCATTTGAAGATGATAAATTGTGGCCATGAAGGGATGCACATGGTCAGCAACAATACTCATATAGTCTGTGGCACTCAAGGGGTGATTGATTGGTATTCATTAATTTGGCAAAAGTGTGCCAAAAAAACATTTCCCACATCATTACATCACTGCCACGAGCCAGGACTGTTGACAATGCAAGTTGGGTCCATGGATTCATGCTGTTGGAACCAAATTATGAACCTATCATCTGTGTGCTTCAGCAGAAATAAGGCTACGTTTTTCTAATCTTCAACTGTCCAGTTTTGTTGAGCCTAAAAGCCTCAGCTTTCTGTTCTTGGCTGACAGAAGTGGAACATGACATGGTCTTCTGCTGTTGTAGCTCATCCAACTCAGGGTTTGACTTGCTGAGATAATTTTCTGCTCAGCACAATTGTATAGCATGGTTACGCGAGTTACTGTAACCTTTCTCTCAGCTTGAACCAGTCTGGCCATTCTCTATAGATCTCTCATCAACAAGGCATTATTAAGCATTATTATGATAAGATTATAAGAGTTATTACCTGAAGCCGCTGGTCTGTATCTGCATGATTTGCATTGTGCTGCTGTCACACGATTGGCTGATTAGGGAATTGCAGGTGCACAGGTGTTCCTAATACAGTGTTCGGTAAGTGTATACTGTATGCTGCTTTTATCTCACTTTAAATGTAACTTTGAGTATTTTCCGGTTGATTTTCAGTGCTTCTGAGTCACACAGGCTGGTTAAGAGCTAGAGGAGATCATCTGCTTGATCGATACATGAAGTAGGATGAGTAACATTCAATCAGTGCAGTAGCTTTCACACAGATGGACGGAAGAGCACTTAGCCAGCTCTCAGACCCTCGCTGAACTCGCTCAAAACACACAGAGATAAATTTGTTGAAAATAAAACACAGCTGCACAAAGTACATAATTAATACAGGACCGTTAATGGATGAAATAAGTGCTTTATTTGACAGAAGCGTGGGTCGTCTGCGAGCATCGAACATGTAATGTTACATGGCTGGAAATAATTATAGATGGTTACAAAAAGAAATAATTTACGAGTTGGACAACTGCAGCATGAAAAATCTAAAACTATAATTTGCCACTTTTTTGGTGCTTCTAATTATTTTCTTTCCTACTTAAATGTGAATGTCATCCAATTCTTACACTCCATACAACACATACAGTTCATATAGTATATGATCAGAGTAAAAAGAGTTATAAAATGAAATAAAAAATAATAATGGTGGTGTTTCCTGTTTGCATCGTCATGAGAACTCTAAGTAATTTTTTTAGAAGTTCAAAATGTTTCATTGATTATTTTTAGTGATATAAAATGACACTAATTATTACTGGGTGCTGGTCATGCTAAGGCACTAGTAAAAAGCAAGGGGATCTTGTAAAAGCTCAGAGTTTGCAATCATATTCTCAGTAACTTCAATTGAAAGTAAAACGAATCAATTCTGATCAAAAATAAAATAAGATTCTGTTGATTTGAACCAACACAGCGAAGAGAGAACTTCTCCTCATCTTTTAAAGTTAATGATGCTTAACTCGTCAAATTGTGAACAAACAACTAAAATTCAAAACGCATTATCTGGAAGAAAGAACATTTTCTTTGAAACTTTGAAAACTTCCCTTGAAAAATAAGTGTGTATTTACTGTGCTAAGTGCAAGTGCCTAGGGGTAGTGTTTCATTCTTCCGAGTTGGACTCAAGCCACGGTTTGCATGCTTACCATTATGGAAAATTGTGTTGTGTATTTACGCTCCTGAGGGAACCGTGAGGTATTTTGTGTAGGTTCAAAGTTATTGAAAGTGCTGAGTATTAAAAAAAAGGAACACTTACAAGAAATTAGAAAAGATCAATAAAAGCAAGTGATGAAAGTGGAAAAATCAATAAGAGTCCATGATTAGCAGGGAATTAAGAAGAGTGCAAGCGTCTCTATGACGTGACATCAAACATGTTTCATTCTGTTCATAACCTGATGCACACGGGTTCATGCTCAGCCATGTGACTTGAAACATTGCCATGCATTGCCCATAAATAATTGAAAGGTAACCCTCTTTTGCTAATTTGGCTTTTTATTGCAGTACATGGAAGAAGAAGAAAAAAAAAAAAAGTCCTCAAGGGCTCTTTGGAGAGCAGACAGTTCGAGAATTTTAAAGGAAACTTTTATGAAGGGTAAAAACATCTGCTTTGGAGTCATATATATATAACTTTTAAGGTCAAACCAAAGAACTAATTGGAAGCTAGCTGAAAACATTTTTCATACAGTATGTTCACTTAAAAAATAAAAAGCTACCAAACAGTCTTTTATCATCACTGGAGTGCTATCATCAGCAGTACATCTTTAGTATACATCTTTCAGCTTTATATAAAAAGGTACATAAGTTAAAAACTAATTAAAGCTACACCACATGCACCGTCCCAGGTAATAAATACATAGTAAAGGTTCAGAAGGTGTATACATGATGGTACCCCTGCAGTGACAAAGAAAGTCCACTTAGGTACCGTTATTTCTGAAACGGTATGGTGGGTTCTCTGGACTAAATTGAAAAAAGCGTTTGTTCAGAGGGATCAAGTATTGGTGATGACGAGCACTAGCAAGTGGGTGTGAATTGGCAAATTACCATTAAGAACTTTTTGCTCAGTAAAATGGAGGATACGGAGCTGGAGGATGGGAATTCTTGGATTTCTGGTGAGTTCTGAATGTGAATGTTAGGGAAGGCTCCAAGGTGATGCTTAATCTGAGATGGTGTTGATTTCTTAAGGAAAAATAGCTTTTAATTACCACTAAATTGGAAGAAGGCAACTGTAAATATTATTTGTTCATACATCCCACAATAACATTGATGATGCTGCCACTATTAATAAATACACCCACAGTGACTGAACATCTGCAGTTAATCTCAGTTTGGTGCACGCTGCCTGGAGGCCCCATGTGACATGGAACCCTGAGCAATTGCTTGTCTTGGCCTATAGCTTGCCCTCTGATATCGGCTGCACCTCAGAGAAATCACAGCCCTTTTCAATTCCCAGGTGCGAGCTAGATTTGATGATACAACCTGATTTTTGGTTGCACAGTGCTTTTCTAAAATGCATTAAACACTTCTTTTTAAATCGACACCCGTCTGCTTTCACAAATAAGGCACTATCCGGTATCAAGCTGATAGATCTGTGTGTTGATCTTACCTTTGCTTGTTTGCACTGACCTCCAGTATGTAGTCCCTCTCTCTGTCCAATTATGCTGTCCTTTGAGAGGCTGCATCAAATCACATCAACGCCAGGTCTGATCTCCAAACACATCAAAGATACAGCATTTACAAAAGCCCAAACTTTTTTTTTTTCCCCACATGCATGCCATTGTGTTTGATGTCCTGAATGGAGCAGTGCTACTGAAAAGAGAGAGACAGTGATCTTTGGATAGTTAAGCTAAATCAAATGACTTTGCTGCCTGCAGAGGGCTGACAGGTAAATGGCAAGGGTTATGTTTAAGTGCAACTAATCCAAGTTGTTTAAATAAGCAATAAAACTATTTCTTTCCACTAGGGCCTGACAAAAGTGTCGAGTATCCCTCAGGTGTGAATTGATTAATTATCAAGGGAAGTAAGTCAAGTCAATTATTATGATATTCTTAAGTTATAAAGAGGTCGGTGGGTTAAAGGCATGGCTAGTTGGACGTACGTTTTCAAGTTTAAAATGGATTAGATTAAAGGTGAAGGGGTTTTAAAGGTTATGATGGGTTAAGGGCAGTAGCTTAAGGGCTAGGCTTGCAGTCATACATTTTGTAAACATTTACTGTGAATTGGGGCAAGGCTGGTGGACATCTGTTTTTAAACGTTATTATGAGTCAGGGGCTAATTTGTATCCAGCAAAATCATCATGACTTATTCAGTTTAATATCACCTCATTGACACATCCCTCATCTCTAAGGTGTTCTGTACTTGTTTTTATGGACTTGCCCTGGGACCTGCAGATGTTAACAAAAACTGAAGGAGGTCAGGAAGTCACCGACACCCTGCCATGACTGACACACTTGAAAAAACCCATCTAATGAAATCTTGAACAATCTTGTAATCTTGATTTAGTGTTTCACTCAGACACTTTTTTCCCCCTCCACTTCTTCTCTCTGGAGCCATGGTGAAGCAAAGTGAACTCGCTGACCCCTGAAATCATTTTAAGAGACTGGGGTGACCTTGGAGAGCCAACAGGGAGCTGAGGCAGTTAGAACTGCGAGTGAGAAAAAGTTCATGATAGTCTTATTACCTCTCTCTGTGTTTCGTGATATAATTTGACAGTTTTAGGGCACTTTTTTTGGCCAGCCCAGTCCAAAATCGAAGAAAATAATTTTGTTAAAAATATATTTTTGGAGAGATTTCAAGCAATTCCGTGACAAATATAGGCAAGGGCAGGCCTGAAGATATATTTGCAAATGGGTTGAAGACGAGTAAGCATAAACCTCCCACACATATACATGATTATGCACTTAATGTTGATTTAATGTTCTTTAAAACAGCCAAGGAATAAACTACCATGCGTCGTACTGTTATAGGGAAGTAATCAGTGTGCAGTGATGTGATAAAACAACTATATCTCATATATATATATATATATATATTGACTATATGGTGGCGCTAGAGTATTTGTAGCACTTGCCCCAAATTTGAGTCAGAATGTTCCTTAGACCCTCCCCAATCAGTGTTCCAAATTTCACAAGAACTTTTATGGGCTTCCATCAACACTCTAGCCAGAAGAAGAAGAAGAAAAGGTAGAGTAACAATAGTAACAATATCTACACACCTTTGGTGCTTGGCCCCTAATAATAATAATGATAATAATAATAATAATAATAATAATAATAATAATAATAATAACAACATTTGCTTCATCCTTGACTCCAAAGTTTGGCTCTCAAATCTGCAAGTATGCTGTATGTTAAAGTGTTATGCGCCCTGATGTAGCAAATAATGAATATAAACACACAGGGTTAGCACAGAATAGATACACATACTTAGTTTTAAACACCCTGTACTAAACAATCATTAGCTAAGGACATAGTTTTTACAACCAAGATTAAAGATGACCTGCATCCAATAGCTCAACATACTGTATTTTCAGCACTAAAATAAATCAGTGTAAATTCAAATCCTCCCTAGTGGCAGTGCTGCAACGTCTTGCTAATATGCACGTATCACATATTTATGAGCCTTCGTTTGCATGCCATCTCACTACATAAAGAAGATCATCTGTCAGAGGAAGTCAGAGTAACCTCCATCTTGACTCAACACTCCACATGGAATCCTTCATTAATTAATGGCTTCATTAGAGCATTGTAGTAACTTGTTCAGAACATGGCAGAGGCAGAGAAGAAGCACTTCACATCATGTACGCAAGCATGAATGAATGTGTAAGGAATAAAACACTCTTCTGGCACGCTGTTGTAGGAAAACAATCACTGTTTGAGTCATTTGATGAAGTGGACTCTTACCAGCTTTTAACAAGTTGATTATTTTCGGATACAGCATGTCCAAAAGTGTTTTATTCACCTTACACCACAGCAATTACAATTTGTTTTAATTATTTAAAAAATTAAAGTTTGTAGTTTTTTTTTTCCATTTATAGTTTATTAATGCTGTGAAAGGTAATGAAGATGTCAGAAAGGTTTACAGCTTTACCTCTGACTGTTTCAAAGCACGGACACTACAGTCTCCTAACATAAATTTTAAATAAAGTTCATACATAAAGATTCATATGTTTCTTAGTTGAACAGCAAGACTTTTTAAATATCTGTTTTTTTATGAGGCTTAAATTGATGTCTGATGTTCTGCTTTGTGTAATTTAGAGAACAGCATTTTGGGAAAAATCACCAGTCTATAAATGTTGTGCTGTGATTTAATTAATGGCCTCTTGGGGGAGATTGATTGAGGTGTTTTATAGTCATCCTGTTCTGAGTTATTCTACTCATTTTTATTTGTGCCATTAGAGCTTGTTTTATTGTCCAGGTCCAGTTTTTAAGTTGCACACAGGGACACCCGGGTCAGTAATAAGGTGGAGTTATTTATGGAGGTCATTAAGTGTCCGGTGGTGTCCGGCGGTCAGAGTTTGTGGTGGTAGGAAGGTTATCTGAATGCTGCTCTCTCTGTTCAGCTATATAAAGCACCCATCATTTAATCACAGTTTATATCCTTGCACATTCTCATTCTCTCTCACCCCCTGTTTCCACTGTCTATATTTTCCAAGTCAAGAAAAAAAGAAAAGTGTATGAAATTTATTTTACAACATTTGGTGTTAATTTACAAAAATTGTCATTCATTCATTCAATTAAAAAAAAAAAAAAAAATCTAAGAACAGTTTTCCCATCCAGTGTATAATTACACTTTTATGACTGTGTGAAGTATTTGGACATTAATACAGTATTTGTGCTGGTTACAATCAGAAACAGGTGACCTTTTTTTAAAAAAAAAAATAATTTTAGTGGTTTGAAAATTCTAATGAAATCTCAATCTCAAGTGTTCGTGATTTAATGTTTTCCCCTTCACTTTATAGGACATAATTTATTTTCCAAGAAAAACTGACAAAAAGAGAGGCTGGTGAGGGAACTAACATGTTTTTTGTGGACACTCCACAACATTAAGTGTAATTCTAAACAGATAAAAAGTAGAACACGTTGTTCTTCAATCATTATTTTACTATATCAGGAAGACACAGTGTTTTATTCCTGATACGACCATTGGTGTTGAGTGTGCTTGGTGTAAATCTAATCTCTTGGGGGTGGAATTGTTATTATGTCTGTGCTTATGGGCAGGTCATTCAGCATCCTTCACATCACACCAAATCGGGTCCATCGCAATTGTGGTTCTCCTTATGTTGCTGTTCTGGCTTTTCTCATTTCATTTCACGTCTTTTATCATGCTCTGCCTCACCTCATCTGTCTCTGAGGGGTCTCAGACCTGTCTGTGAAACCGCAGCAGTAATACTCCACTTTTGGCCCTTACACAATGAAGCTTTATCTCAGAGGCAGAACAGAAAGGAGACTTCATGTGGAGATGGTCAATTCATTATAGCCCACCACAATAGGCTCATTTAGAGTACAGCGAGGGTCCAGAAATGTCTCCCTCTTTCTTTCTTTTACTCTGAATGATTCACTTCCCTCAAAATGGTAGTTGTCAAGGTTTTTGACATTGTGGCTTTGTGAGACAGAGCTGGTCATAATATCCTGTGCACAGAAATCACCTGGATCTCCATTTCTCTTTGTCTGTGCAGAGAAGATCAGCATCAGCCAGCAAGACAGAGCATTAATTTCTGCCTGGATTATTGAAGAGGAGACTTAAGCACGAGTTGGCGGACTTTTCTGTCTCATATCTCTCCCTATAACTAATTGGTCCCTTGGAAAGGAAGCCCTCATGCACTCTTGTAGAAATAATCTGAAAGGTAAAGAATGAGCTCCTGTGCAAATACAATCTTCTAATTACAGCACTCAAAAATCCGTCTTCCTCTTGGCGCCCAACACCTGACACCACTGACCTTTACATCTCAAAGTGAATGGGCAATTCTCGGACTAATAAAGGCTCTCTTAACATTTCAGAGCTGTGCCTACAGAACAGGATATCTTTGGCAGGGTTCCGGACTAGGTTTAATGCTGATTGGAAGTGGATAGAACCATTGCCTACAATAAAGTGTATCGTTAATGAACAAGGTCAGTAATAAACATCTGATCCGGAGTCCTGTTGATAACAAATCAATTCTTACATCCATAGACATGCAAGCGCAAGTCATTAACATACTGTATGTGAGTGCGTAAGGTCAGGTCATCAGCATATGGTACCATCATATTCACTAAAATGGCAGGAACAGCATGTCTATTGATGAACATATGGATGTTAATGACATGCCACTTCTAGCATTTGTTCCAAGTTACAGTGAAAGTATCGAGATACAAGAATATATCTCCTGCCTCAGACGGATGCATGTAAATACTGACAGAGTTGTACTGCTGAGAGCAGGCGTGTTAACCGAAGAAACATGGATAATTGGTTAGAAGTTTAAAGAGAAGTTTCTGTGCCATGTACAGCAATAACACCTAGGTCCTGCTGTACATTGTTAAATTTTTACATCTTTTAATACTTTTTATTATTATTATTATTATTATTATTATTATTATTGGTAGCTCAAAATGCTGTACAATTTAAATCCTAAAAAAAACCTGATTGTTGCTCATTATTTTTCACTGAAAAGCAAAGAGCAATGCAATGAAGTTTTTGCTCTTCAGTGGGGCACATTGTCATTGTGTCATATTAAAAGCAGTTGTAATTGCTATTGTGTCTGGCATAGAAACTTCTCCAAAAGTAGAAGGACTTTGTGGATAACTATAAATAAGATTATCCATTCTATCATGAAGTGACATACTGTTTTTTTTTTTACTGGAAAAAAAATTGAGAGTAAAATCTCACAGTCCTATCTGACCTCTGGGATGGATTCAGAGGGTATTGATTCACCAGCACTTCAAATCTCCACTGGGGGAGAAGCACAGTGCTTTCAAGGATTTACCTCTCGACTACCCTGAAAATTTTAGAGCAGTATATCGAGTACTGATGGGATCTGAACCTTTTTGCCAGAGATGGACTTGTACTATCTTGAGTTCTAGATTGAGAAAAAAAGGCATGTTTTGGTCAAAGTCATGGCCATGTCAGTGTGTTCAGCTTTAAATCCTCTACCAAATGCATGGAAGTTCAGGTTCTCTCTCACAATGTCAACCTGGAAGCTTTCTTTACTTTATACACTTGAGCGAGCTGTCATCACATCAGCCTGTCAACCCTGAAGAGTGGCTACAGTTGAGAACCAGAGATGGAATATTCTTCTGCCAGATTTCAAGACTTTCAGCAACAAGTTCGATGTTTTGATTGCCTCAAAAAACTTCAGATTGTTTGAGTAGACGGAGGTGGAGGAAAGTGAAATGCAGAAGCTCTTCCCTGCAGTGGTTCAGTGGGTAAGATTCTATTGTTCTAACCACATTTTGATTGGAGTTAGTTTAAAACTAGCACAGTTCAGTTTCATCATGGATAGTTAAGATAGGTCAAACTAGTAGAGTAGCATAAATCATAAACAAAATGCCAACATAAACAGGAAGTCCTGCATCCCTTACAGATGCAAACATTTATCGTCTGTTTTTATTGATTTATAATTGTAATATATTTACAATTTATTTATCCTGGTCCTGAAGATGTCTGAAAACTTAAAGTTGACTGGAGACTCCTTCCAAGCACCGAGGATTTGGAAGTTCCTGTTCTCACTTACATTATAGCAGCTATAAACAGCCATTCCCTTAGAAGCCTCACTTTTTTCACGCTCTTGAAATTAATAAGACAAATAAAACATGCAGCTTTTAAATTGAATGTTTTTATTACTAAAAAAACTACAAAGCATAAACTCCTCTGTCCTAAAGATGTCAGAAAACAAAGGTACAGCTGTTAGAAATCTGTGACACTGGAGACTCCTTCCATAAATGTTTAAGAAACATCATTAGAAAATTTCACCATATCAATAATTACACACATTTTTGTTAAAGAACACCAAAAAATGCCAACTATCTTGCTCCACTCTGAAATAGTAAATTAAAGACCTCTGATACAGAGAATGTGATTAAATTGAATCTTCATCCAATTACAATAATCTGCCAATTTGTCCATTTTGAATTTTACTTCAAATGTCTCTGGCACTAGAGATCTACATCATTGCAGCTGAAATTGTGCTCTCCTGATGCACAGTGTGAGGGCTGATGCTTATTTTTTTATCTTTGGGATGAATAAATTCTGACGGAGTGTAGCCAGTAATTGCCTGGTTGAGAGGTGCATTTTAATCCATTTTGATTTCATTAGTTTAAGCTGTGGAATTTATTTAGGGCCAGAAATATTAAACAGAATTACAAGACCCAGGGATAATATCAAACTATCAATTTTTATCCAGACCACATTTTATTCATTATATAACTGCATTTAATTTTCTGAGTGCTAAACTTCTCATCTCATTTGTTATTTATTTTTGATTCTGAGTGATGTTTGGATTAAACTTTTAATTACATAATATGTGGTGTTTACTGCAGTGTGTGTGTGTGTGTGTTCCTGTCTGTCATTCTTAATTAAACCACTGCAATAGGAGATCTCATCCCTCTGTACGTTGCTGAATTTGAGCTTTGTGTTGCGTTCTGTTGTTTGACGAAGGTCTTTACTAAGACCTTGAAAAGCGAAGTTATTGAAAATACATGACATTTATGGATCTCACTATACCATGGCAGCTGCATTATACATTTTTTTTCCTCACTGGTTTTATTTTCTTTGTTTGTGTCTCTCTTTTTTCAGGCTGCATTTCATTCTATAAAGTAAATGTTTAAAGGCCAACAAAAATGGTTACGGTCCTATGGTAGCATTTCAGTAAAGCTAAGAATATACTCAGAAAATACACTTTAATTAAATAAAAGGAGAAATATCATGTACATGGTGCGATAAGAACTGAGAAATTCTACTTAAGTGGACGTATAGATAATGTAACAAAATCTTACTCCATTAAAACAACAACAAAAAAAAATGTACGCAAGTATTAAAATGTAAAGAAAAAACAAACACACAGATGGATAAATAGTTCCCTAATGAATTAATCAGAAATAAAATAACCAATATTTTCCATTAGCTAGAATTTGATTGGCATTAGCAAAGAAAAAGGATAAATGCAGTTAAAATACATCCAGTTAAACTTACCCCAACATGCTTTTTCAAAATAGATTAGAGTTCATGTCTTCTAGGGAGGCAAAGGAGGCGCCATTTTTTATGAGTTTTTGTTTACTTCAGCATACGGAAACATTTTACTGAGGTAGGGCCAGGGACGCTCATCCTCAACTTCCACACTGCAGTCTGGTGGATTATCCAATTATTAAAAATGCACATAGATAGCTATAGCACTAACTACATTGAGTAGCATGAGAAGGCCTCGACAGATGATGAATTGGTGCGATAGGTTTTTTTTCTACATTGATGAATTTGATGGACATATCAACAGTATTTTTAATTTGTTATGTGGAGCGTCTGCCGTACACGTCTCTGTGAATGAGCCGTTACTGTAGAAACGATAACATTAGAACGAGCGCATTAATATAAACCTGCACTACTGTCAGAGCTGCTGTTCTAGAAAATTAATCACCTTCTGATGAATCAGAATTAACATCTGACGATTTTACACGGGATTCTCTTTCCTAGAATAAATACAGGAAACATGGTTATTTTGCCCATCCAGAGCTCACATTGTAAACGCTGTTGTGTGTGCGCACACATTTTGTCAGTGATTTGCTGGGATTGAGATTCGTCTCATTCCGTCTCCTGCAGGGAAAGGCGCCATTATCAACATACAGAAGACGAAATGGGGGACACTGCAGCAGGCGAAGGCCATTAGCTCTCTCTAAAAAGGACGGTCTATCTTCCTGACTGCTTTTCTATATCCTGCTCCTCCATATGCATGTTGCCTTTAAATTCAGGGCACTAAAGCACTAAAGAACAGGACACACAACCACAAATTGACATAGCACTCAGTGTAAGTCAATCTATCTAGCCATCTATCTATCTATCCATCCATCCATCTATGATGTGGGTAAACACCCTAGCACCATGGGTGACCTAAAATACCTGCATGAGGTAAATCTGAAACATCTGGTCATGAACTAACTAAAAACCAGTAACTCTGTAAAGGATTAAAAAAAAAGAAAAGAAATCAGTTCAGTCCGTATCGCCTTAAACCACAGGGAACAATCTCCATTAGCTGGCTATGGCACCATTACGCTTCAATGTCATTAAGGGAGCGAGGTTCATAATTACACAGGCCTGCTTCACAGACAAACTCTTAATGAGCTCGCAATTACAGCCGAGCTCCTGGCAGCTCTTGCACAGTTGTGTGCTCTTCAACTCCAACCATGGATATTTCTGAGAAAAGTAGGACTATTTAGCAGATGATTGTGGAAGTGTTAGGTCCTGGGTTATTTGCATAAATACTGAACATTAATGATGTGTCGCTGGAATGCGAGTAGGTTGTTTGAGTCGGCTCTTGTGGTTTAGGAGTTAAAATGACATGGAACATTGCACATTTTGTATCAGACCACCCAATTTGTAGGTGAGCAAAAAATATTGGAACATGCAACCAACAGGTGTTTCTTGTTGCCCAGGTGTGTCCTGTTAGATTGATTGTTTAAGCAATAAATAGCTCTGAACATCTACTATTTGATTTTAGCCTTCAGTTTCACTTGTGAATATTGCATTTGTTATTAAAATGGATAAGCCTACATGAAGATCAGAGAGCTGTCTATGGGAGAAAAGCACACCATTTTGATGCTGAGAGAAGAGGCATTGTACAAGCATAGCACTGGGCTTAGACTAAATCCTGAGCATTAATAATGTCGCTGGTATGTGAGTCGGTTCTTTGAATCAGCTCTTGTGAGTTAGGTGTTTGAGTTGACTTGAGTCAAAGCTTTTTAAGTCATTTGTTTGACTGTTTCTCTGAGGCGGCTCTCCAAGGTGAATCTTTGAGTTATGTGTTTCAATTAACTCAGCTGTCCAATTCAGCTGTGTGCATCAGATGTTTGAGTCAGATCTTTGAGTGGGCGTTTTTTTGTCAATATGGGCAATTGTGTATTCTCTTGCAGTATTAATGGATAAGTTACCAGGATATACAGAAATTAATCTTGATAATCTCTTAAGCCCTGAAACCCCAGGTTCAATACTATTAATGCAGGGATGCTTACTGTTTCAGTGCACATATGCAGTGCTTTAAAAAAAAAAATCCTAAACAAGCAAAATGGCAATGAGTATTTTGGAAGCAGAAAGAGTTCACCCATTGGTTGGTTGGTTACTGAGTATGCATTGGTGTCATTTATATATGAGGTTTAAATCTTAAGCAGAACCCAATTCACACCAGAATTTCTCTAAAACATGTAAAACCATCTATGAGCTCATCCATCCATCCATTTTCTGTACTGCTTATCCTACACAGGGTCGTGAGGAGCCTGGAGCCTAACCCAGGGGACTCGGGGCACAAGGCAGGGACTATAAACTCATACTGCATTTTATTCCTTACTTAAGGATATATACTAAAAGGTACCAAAAATGTACTTACAAGAAATGATACGCTTCAGTATCTGTTGATGGTGGAATTGGCCAGCTGGTAAAATTATGGTAATAATGACATTTAAGACATCAATGACATCAAAGTAACATCTAGCATATAAGCACAGCCCAAGTCCCCATATTTAAAATCCAAACAGAACTTAAAAGTTTGCCAGATTATATAAGCTGATGTTTTGTCTAACTTCAAAAGATGAACCAACATGAGGCTCAAGAAATCATTTGGAAAGCACAGGAAAACATGGTGGATAAATGTGTTTCCATGATAGTGTCAAAAATGGGCTGTGGATTGGTCAATTGATGCCATTTCTCTAATTGTGCCTCCTCGTTTCCTTTCTGTGTAAGCGAGCAGAGAAAAGATGCAGGAAAAGGAAATGAGGACAAGGGGAATTTAGAACAAACACATTTGCCAAATGAGATGTTCCCACTAATGCATTATCGTTCATTTAAACATTACTGCACATGTAGCCACATCACAGGCTTACATGTTGATGTTTTGGCCAAAACTAGGTTCTACTCATCACCTGGCCTCCCTCTTATAGAGCAGGGTGTATTAATTAACTTCCATGCAATGTTTGTATTGTAATTTGTGTTCCATGTATATAAGCACAGCCCAAGTCCCCATATTTAAAATCCAAACAGAATATGTCATATGTGGAACTTTGTCATTCACGACAATAATAATAATAAAAAAAATCCTCTGAATGTCTTTTAAGAATTTGGTACAGCTACCATCTTTAAGGACTTTAAGGATTTCTGGGTCAGGGTCTAAAGGGCTTTGGATGTTGTTAAAAAAGGTTTGGACCTATGTTCTAGATGTTTCCTTTTATGCAACAGACTTGAAGGTAAAAAGGTTCAACATGAAGTTCCAGTCTGAGTGAATTGCTTTTATCTAGACCTCATTTTCTGTTCCACATCTGTGCAGTCATGACATAGCCTTCCTCATTTGAGAGCAAGTGAAGCGAGGTGATAATGGTTTCTCTTTTTATTTGACAAGGCCCTTGTTTAATATCCTCTTCTGCTCAGCTCTGGAGATCGATCAAGTGCTGAAATTTAATCTGCGTGTCTAAGCAACTTCTTATCTGATGCTCCAAGCCGTTAGTTTGGGTTTGTCGAATCTTGCACACATTCTTACAGTCTTTTCAATAACATTGACACTGTTGACATTTTATGGATGCTCGTGTAATACTGGGTAAGGAGTCCGTCACTTTGCCTTGAGTGACTCGTGTAATAGGACTGCTTCGGGAATTCTGAGCGGTTCCCACACTGGATTCCACTTCCTACAGAGATAATGTCATTATTATACGGAGCTCTGTTTGCACATTACATGCCGTGCTTGTAAATTCATTCTGATGAAAAATAAATGGAGCCTTAAGAGCTTAATTGGCAGTAACCTTTATCTTTGTTTAATCAAGAGATTTCATTACTGAGCAGAAGAACACAACCTGACCAATAAGGCAAGGCAAGTTGATTTATATAGAACATTTCATACACAATGGTAATTCAAAGTACTCTCCATACAAATGATAAAGAAAATACAAGGTCATTTCAGATGAATGCCAGAGCCTGGCGGTCACTCGGAATATTCACGAGATGATTGCCAAGAGGTCACTTCCGGGGTGAACGCGCCTTTAGTACCGGGGCAAAGGGCAAACGTCAACCAGGTCACAGGTAACATTGTTGATACAAACACTCGACCTGCACGTACACATGACGGACATCCAGGTGCTTAAAGCATTGCCTCTGGCGGCCATCCCAAATTCATAGAACCGCAGTTACATACGTAACCAGTGTTTTCTTGAAATTGTTTGATGTCCATGAGAGCAGAGTATTTATTTTTTTTAACAAAATATCACAAGGTTAAACAATAAAGACAAATTTTCACAGCCTTCTTTGCCCATATTTACCAATGGTGCCAAAATTAGTGGAGGGATCTGTATCTGCATAAATATGACCTAAAACACCATCAGTCATTCCCTAACCAGCCTCTCTTTTGCTCTTCTGACCAATCAGAAATCAGACTTCAACAGTGCCATGTTATAAAAAAGCATATTCAAGAGTTAATGGTCTTGGACACTAGTCAGTTTTATTAAGGTGTTAAAAAAAATCTGTCCTTTAGGTCAAAACTTAAAAAAAAAAAAAAAAAAAAATGCATTTTTTTTTTTATTTCTAGTTTTTCAGAATTTCTATATTTGTAGTTGTATTAGCTTTCTAGCTTTTTTTGTCCTGCCCTGTTTTCAACCGAAAATGTCACCTTGTACTATTGTGAAACTCTTTCTCCAAAAATGTCAGCAGAAGCAGCAGCTCTGTTGAATTCAGGGCCATCTATCAGCAACAGCTGCTGGTTTAATTCGGTGTTTTACAGAAGCTTAGTCAGTCTAAACTACTAGTACTTTTCTCAGTGTGACCTTCTAAAGTGGACCTCTGTATACATAGTAGACTTTATGAAGAAATTAAGTGTGCTGTGGCTGCTTATGTTAGCATTAAAAATAAATAATAATAAAAAACAAAAATAAGAGGAGTGTCAAGCTTGCTGTGCCTTGCTACGACACACAATCTGAGGAACGATAGTTGAAATGTTTTGTTTTAAAAAAAAGACATTTGCACTGCTGGAAGTTTTAACAAACTCAGGAAGTTCATTATTTCAGTCCACATTTTCTAGGACTCTATTTTGTCCACAATTGATCATTTGCTTCAGTAAAATCATTAACGGACAGCAGTCACAGTTCCTATTGGAGGTTTCCTTTTCCTCAGCCTTTCAAGTTATTGCCTTGTAATGGTAAATTATTGCTTCGTGTTAAATCTTTTAAAGATTCCACCACCTACTTTTGCTCTATTGCAAATATAGGGCTTTCTGTCTGCTTATTTCCTTGGCTCCATACCTCATGTCCTCCCCAGAGTCTTTGGCTATGTTCACATTACAAGCTTCTTTGCACAATTCTGATATTACACTTAGATCAGACTATATCTTGTTTTACACTCATAAACATGAGTGACCCTGAACTTTCAATCTTTAATGAGAATGCTGTAAATCTGAAAGCAATAGGAAATCCTTCCTTTTATACTTTTTCCCTCAAACCCCCCACTTGTAGGATCATTCCTCTAAGGCTTTAACGCACCTCTTCCTGAATTTTACCCGCTGAACCTTGGACATATCTTCTCTATAACACTCAACAACGAGTGTTTGGAAACCATGCACTTATATAGTGCAAAACCAGGAAGTACACAGGAAGTGAGCACCTGATCAGAATTCTGGAAACGTTGACCTCTGCTGGAGGGTAGGGGCACTGCCCTTAAGGAAATGACACGAAGGTTTTCAGAAAACTGTAAAAATTTGATGTTAATAGAGATTGCAGATGTAACTGGATAGACATGAGGATCATAAAATCATCTGCAAGAGGCTCTGAAATTATTCATCTGCATCAGTCATTTTAGATTCTATATAACCTTGCAGCACACACACACACACACACGGCCTTACACACGTTAAGGCTTGTTAAATGTCTAGACTATTTCTCATTTGCACAATTCAGATATTTTATAACCTTGCTTTTTGATTATAAATACTCTTTTCCTTCTCATGTGTAGTGCACACCTCAGTTCTTTTTCCACATCAAAGCATGTGTGACAAGCGCTGTATCATATCATCCTAACAGCATCAGGTATTATTTGATGAAATAGTAATTGAAGCACTTTTATGAGGTAGGAACTGTGTAGAGAAACATCTGTGAAACACATTTGGTATTAAATATGCAGGAGGCAATTCAAAAATTCCTTTTGCGTGAGATGGCACGGCTTCCGAAGAGAATCACAGCAAGCCTCAAGCATATTTATGATCTCAGCTTCATGAGCAATCTTCAAATGCTCTCTATTTCTCTTTGTGTCCACTTTCAAAAGCTGATGCAAATCTGATTCATAGTGCTGCACCATGTAAGCAATTTCGCTAAGCAGTTAAACATGACAGGAAGTTATTGTTTGTACCTCACAAGTCATTTTTATTTTCAATAACAGCAAGTGGTTTATTCCTCTTGTACCACAACAATTTGCCAAAGATTATTGTTATTTTTTAAATAGCAGGTTATACTTTTTTTTAATCTATGTATAGTTTATGTTGGAACACCTTTCCTGCTCTTACTTTATTTTCTCTCTCTTGAAGCTAATAATACAAAACAAAGAGACACAGCAAAGTGTAAACTCCACTGTCTTGAAACTTGTCAGAAATCTTAAAGGTCGGCTCTGATGCTATGATCTGCTGACACTAGAGACTCCTTCTAATGACCAAGGAATTTCTGGCTCCACTCCTTAGTGATGAAGGAGGACCAGAAGTTTCCAGGTACTTGAAGCAAGTTGCAAATAAACTCAAAATTTGTTCCTGAACATCAGGTCATGTGGTTAAACATATGTGCCAAGTTTGGTGTGAATATGCAAAAAAGCATTGCTGAGAAATGGCCTCACTTCCTGTTTGGGGACTTCACTGTAAAATTTGTTTGTATGGTATAGATAAACTGCCCTGTATATCAAAAATCTAATATATTAGGGCTGGTCTCATTATACTGTAACCCAAATTTTGTTAGCATTGGACAAAACTTTTGGAGAAGAAGCAAAAAGTATAGTTTGAAAAAAAAAAAATTCAAAATGGCAGAAAATACAAATCATCAGGAAATTAACATCATTATAGGCGCTGAACTCCATGATCCAAAGAATCAAGGGAAAGTGGAATCGTCTTTTAAGTTCTTAGCATTATTATTGCAACCTTACTACTAGTATTTTTGGGGCCCAAGCACTCAGATTTGGCGAGCCACACATTCATAGACTTGCTGCAATTGTTGCATAAACAATCAGAGGAAAGCAGAGCTTAACTATAGGCAAAAGGATTCAAGAATGATTTGTAGTTTCATGCATTTGCCAGTCCATAGGTGGCACTAGCATGAAATTAGTTGCATAGCCTCAGGTCGTGGTCCTGAAGGTGCCTACCAAGTCTTGTGTCAGTGCACAAAGTCAGTGCAAAGATACAACCTCACTTCCTGTTTGGCATCCTCGTTGACAGATTCATTGGCCCATCACGGACAAAATTCTTCAAAATTCTTTTGAATTCTTGAATTTTTGAGACCTACAATGAATATGACGTGTGGCAAATTTGGTGAAGATAGGAGAAAATTTGGAGGAGGAGGAGTGAAAACAGTTCTTAACAAAATCCAAGATGATCAACAGGAAGTACAATTGAAAAATAACTGTGAATTTAGCACAAATTCTTCAAATGATTAACGAAAATTGTAAAAGTTGTTATAGTTCTTGACAACAAGGTGGTGCAGTCATGAAACCTGGGTACATTGAGGGCATGGTCAAGTTTCATGATGATACATAGCTGCATTGCTAAGATACACTGTCACACCATGTTTTTTCCATATGTCATTACAGAATGGTTTTGAATATCAAAATTCTCTTGAAACCTTTGTTCAGACAGGGCCCAAGATGATGTGAGCCAAATTTGATGAAGATTGGACACAATTTAGAGGAGGAGTAGCAAAAATGGCAGTTACATATAAGCATTTTTTGGCTTGTTATTGTAACTTTTGACCAGTAGGTGGTACTGTCAAAAAAATTTGTTGCATAGCCTCAGGTCATGGTCCTGAACATGCCTACCATGTTTTATATCAGTGTTCAAAGTTATTGCTGAGATACAGCCTCATATCCTGTTTGGTGGCTCCACTGTCAGATTCATTGGCCCATTTCAGGCAAACCATTTGGAGTATGCAAAATTCTTTTGATAATTTTTGTGAGGCTTACTTGGAAGATGATGTGTGCCAAATTTGGTATGGATAGAACAAGGTTTGTAGGAGGAGTAGCAAAAAAGAGTTTTTGACAAAATCCAAGATGGCGGAAAATCTAATTAAACAGAAATGTCATAGGGTGTGTTGAACCAGGCAATTTAAAATTTTGGACACATGGTTCAAAAGTTATGACCATAAACTTGCTTCCAAATTAGGCCCAAATTTGACCCGATGGTGGTGGTAAAGCATTGTCCCAACATGTCCCAAAACTGGACAGAATGTTCCTTAGACCCTTAGATTCACAAAGTCCCAAATTTCACAACTTTTTACCAGACAGTTCTATGGACTACCATAGACACCCTAACCAGAAGCAGAAGAACAATAATAAGAAAAGGCAGAATAACATTAGGGTGCCTATGAAACTTCAGCATTTGACCACTGAATAAGAATATTAAGAACAAGAATATGAAGAAGAAGAAAACATTAGAATGGGGCCCCTGCTCAAATTCAGTGCTTAGCACCTAATAATAGCTAAATACAACTTATTAAATGATTTTTTTTTCTCTTTTCAATTTAACAAAAAAATGTATGTTCAATGTCCAAAATTTATTAGTCCAATCTTTACTACTATTAGACCTCCAGTATAACTGTAGCATAAGGTGAACGGGAAAGATTATTGAATCACTCGCAATTATTTATATGACAGGTAAAACTTAATAATCATGACAGGCCTGGTCCTGAAGAGTTCTTGGCTGCCATCCCACTTTAATTCCCCCGTCCTCCAGCAAAGCTGCGGTTTTTAAAGGAAGGATTTTAATTAAGGTAAATGGCAGGTAGGAGTATTGCCACAGCGACCTCCTGGGTAATCCGGCTGTAATGAGTTTCATTAGGTACGAGTCACTGTGCTAAACCCAGAGGAATAGCAGAGGCGGCTTCAGTCGCACTGCACTCCACCCGAGGTCACACCACACTCCTTCATGCACTCGCTTGCTTTTGGGTTTCATCAGCTCGACATCGTTTTACCGAGACCCGGCTGATGAGGAGCTTGTCAAGATTTTGTTCCCTGGTTCAGCAAGACACGTGGAAAACAGCTGTTTTTACCTGGCGCTATCTCAATCAGTGTTTTGAGTAAGGGTGAAGCCAAAGGATGAAGATTTCTGACTTGCTTAAAAAAAAAAACCAGTATGAATATTAATGAGGTGAACACAATGCAGTCGGCTGACTTTTCTGAGTGTCAAATTATATCTTTACACACCTGAGCTCCTTGCTGAAATTGAAACAGCTCTGGGTTTTATGATTTTAGCAGAACTGAAACGTTCTTCTCAGCTACATAATATATTAAGAGCACTCACTCTTTATTTATTCTTTCTATGAGTAATAAATCGAAACCTTTCATAATAACTGACGAGTTTGTACGGAATAATTACGCGTTAAAAATAAAACAGAAACAGGCTCGGGAACACAGTTGCAAGGTTTATTAGAGAACTGTGACTATAAAGATATGCAGGATTCTACTTATTCTCTGCGCAAACCACACAACTAGTCAACTCGGTCCATTTCTAGTATCATTTTCAACACCATGGCCAACCAGGCTGTAATAGTTAGTGATGCAATAATAATTAAATAAAATGGCAAAACCTTGTACGTCATGTCACCATGTGGAATATGTGGATCATTGATCATGGGGACAAATAATTTTTTTTTAAACTTATTTCTAACACTACAAGCCATACTGAGTTTCAAAAGTTCAGTCAAAGTTAGGAGCTTCAGGATGCTTCAAAAGTTAGAGCTGTCGACTACGGCACCATATATTATTTTCTTTCCTGTGACATCCCTATTTTAAAAAAAATTGAGAGAACAAGATAATTAAGCCATGGCCACAACTTCATAACGCAAGGGAATGAAAGAATTAAGAATTAAGAACTTGACAGAACGAGATAACTAAGTTGATGCCATAAATTCATAACTCAAGAGAACAAGATAAATAAGTCATAGCCATGAATTTGTAACATGAGGAAATTAGATAATTAAGTCATGACCACAACTTTGTTACTTGAAAGAATGAGATAAAGTCATGGCCATGAATTTGTAACATGAGGAAATTAGATAATTAAGTCATGACCACAACTTTGTTACTTGAAAGAATGAGCTAAAGTCATGGCCATGAATTTGTAACATGAGGTAACGAGATTATTAAGGTGTGACCACAATTATGAAACTTTAGAGAATAAGAAAATTAAGTCATGGCCATGACTTGGTACCTCAAGGGAATGAGATAATTAAGTTGTGACCATGGCAACGTAACTTGTGAGAGTGAGATAATTCAGTCATAGCTATGACTTTGTAACATGAAAGAAGGAGATAATAAAGCCAATACAATGGATTTGGAACTTGATAGAATGAGATAATTAGGTCATGGCCACAACATCTTAACTCGAGAGAACAAGATAATTAAGCCATGGCCGTTATTTTGTAACTTGAGAGAACGAGATAAGTAAGCCACGGCCATAACAAGAGGGAATGAGATTAGTAAGTCATGACCACGACTACATAACTTGAGAGAACAAGGCCACAACATAATTATCTTATTCCCTTGAGTTATGCAGTTGTTACCATGATGTAACTATCTCATTTTCTCTTGTTACTAAGTCATGACCATGACTTATTTATC
Organism: Ictalurus furcatus; assembly: GCF_023375685.1. NCBI lineage: Eukaryota > Metazoa > Chordata > Actinopteri > Siluriformes > Ictaluridae > Ictalurus > Ictalurus furcatus. Next base: position 15,297,889 of record NC_071283.1, on the reverse strand, counting down.
TTGTTCCCTCGACTTAATTATCTCATTCCTATGCCTTATTTAAGTTGTGGCCATGCAGGGATGTCAGCAGAAGTATCTGTGTAAATATGGCTAGTCAGGCTAGTCAGTAGTAAACACTGGTAACTAAGAAACACCACAGGAATGGCACTGAAGCTCCAAGAGTAAACACATGCCCCTCTCCTCCACATGTCTCGGATTTGTGGTGCAATGCACTTTGTTGTCCAGAAAGAAAATTGAGTGTATCCACAGCAACACCTTTGCCTCTATGTGGAACGGGATATAGGACGCTGCAAACAGGAGACGGGCAAGAAAGAATAGAGATAGAGGGAAAAGTCAGGAGGAATTTGAAGAGTTTGAGGGGTTGGATCCTTGGAACTTTTTACTTGTCACCTGTAGAATTAAAAAGAGTCCATGGCCTTGAACTCGCTGAGGGCTTGGACAGGTGAGATGTGTTTCTTCTGCGAGCCTCGGCGCACACGGGTCTGACACTCCTCAGGCTTCTCCCTCTTCACAAGTGGCTTCTTCTCCGGAACCTTCATGCGCCATGACACTACGGGAGAATTGACTGCTGCTGTTCCATACACCTTTTGGTACTTGGTAGAAGCCACATATGAGGCCTTGACAGTCAGGACCACGGCATTCATCAGATTTTTGGCCGCCTGGATGAGGGATGTAGCACTGTCCAGCTGAAAGAGAGAAGAGAGCAAAGTCAGATGACTTTCTGTGGGTTTTATTTCACCTTCCCTCAGCACATCTTAGGGTGTGCACTTCAGTGCGGTGTAACACTAGCTTAGCTGGTAATGACTTAAAAATCAATGCAAACAACATTCAATTCAATTTGTTGGAAAAAAAAAAAAGCTGCAGCAGCCTTTTCACCAGTCCAGATCCCTCTGTCTCGATTGCTTCTGTATTGTTTATGTATTGTGTTGGTGCTGATATTGCGGGAATGTACCCCTGAGACGATGAGCTCTCCTCCGAGGTTCTGGACTTCGGCTTTCACTTTGCTGCAGATGTTGAGCTGGTGGCAGTAGAGGGCAATTCTCTGCAGGTAAGCCAGCAGGTCCTGCTTGCAAGCTGAATCAGGACACTGCAACACAGTTAAAGGAAGACACTTAGATCTGGACTAGCTCCAAATTTCAAACAAAATCAAGCCTTCACTTCACAGTGCAAAACAACTGCTCGGTGCGCGTGTGATGCAGGTTACAGAATGACATTAATATGGGTGGAATTGAGCAAGCAATCAAACACAGCAAGGGTGATGACTCAGGCTTGGTTTCGTTCCAAATGAATATGCGTTGCTCAGCTGGGTTACAGTAAAGACATACTTGCAGGTGGAATCATGTATAAGTATCACAGAGACTCCGGCTTGGCCTTGTTCCAAATAAAAAATTGAGTCTGTACACACTTCCCTCACTCCCTTTGCACTATGATATGTGGAAATATTTATGACACTACAAGACCTCTTCTGCTATGTTACAGAATGACATTGTTGTGGGTGGAATCAAGCAGAAACTCAGCAAGGGTGACAACTCTGGCTTGGTTTTATTCCAAATGAACACACACACACACACACACACACACACACACACACACACACACACACACACACACACACACACACACACATACTTCCCTCCCTCTGTTTTACACTACAAAGGAACTAATGTCTATATCTGTGACACGATATGACAAGCTCAGCTGTGTTTCAGGAATGTCATTCTTACAGGTGAAATCATGCATAAGCATCACATTTGTTCCAAATATAAATGAGTGCATGTGCACTTCCCTCACTCCCTCTGCACTACAAAGTGTGGAAACAAACCTGTTTTGCTGCATTTCTTTCTAATTCCACCTATAAACATGTCATACTGTTATACAGTTCTGTAAGTCACTTAGTATCACAAGCATAGACCATGCCAATGTCATTCTGTAACCCAACTGAACCAGTTAAAAATACAGTCCCCTCCAAAAGTCTTGGAACAAAAGGCCAATTCTATTGTTTTTGCTATACATTGAAGACATCTGGGTATTTCTTTGCATTTATAACAAGATCTATAATAATTTACTTTATGGTTGTGGTGGAATAGGTTTTATTTTAAGGAGTTATTGTTTTGGAAATGCTAGCTGGAATTTAAAAGCAGGGTATAGGGTTTAATAAAGGGTTTTTTTTTATCGTCTTGCGGACTTCAGTTAGCACCAAAACAAAGTGATCATTTTTGTAGCCATGAACCTAGAATAATCCCTCATACATTGACCCAGGATGTATTCTTGGGATTTCACAGAGCTCGAGTTTGAACTAATTCAATTCATGCAGCGCTTTAGGGACCACGCAGTGCCCTGGCCATCTATAAATGAAGTCTGAATATCGTACACTAGACAGGTGAAGAATAAAAAAGTGCCACACTAATGACATCTCTGCTTCATGAACATGATTTCAGCCCTTTAACTAGTCATGTCTAAAAGCACTATCTGACTCACACCTTTCTACTGCCTTCTTCCATTAATATTTAACAGTGCAAACTTGAAGCAAACAGTTTGTGAGTGGTTATTAATTAATTCAACACATCAGTGCTTGAATCAGACACGTAGTCACTAACACTACGTCACATTATAGCTAATCAGAGGTGTTAAAGGTCAGACAAAGAGTAAATGTATGTGAGAAGCAGTGGGTGGTAGCCGTTAAATGCTGTTATTACTGTAGCATTTAAGACAGAGAACATGTTCAATCACTTTTACATTTACATTACATTTATTCACTTAGCAGACGCTTTTATCCAAAGCGACTTACAAATGAGAAAGATACAAGCACTTTTATTCAAGAAAAATACCTGGTCAGGCACTTGAGATGAATATGTATGTGTCAGTATACACACCCCACGTACTTTGTATTCTTTTCCAAATTCCAACATTTCTATAACTTCACACATACCATAATTTCTCCAACAAGGTGCCTAATCCTTGATCCACACTTAAATGTTAAACCACCAAATTGCTGCTGGTCCAAGAACCAGCAAGGTTAGGGGCTTGGGGGAGGGCTTGACAAGACTTGAGCAACTTACATTGCTTAGCTCTGTCTTTTGGCTCAATTTGTGATTCGTGGTACATTTATGGCAGCTCACAAAAAACAAAACAACAACCAACTTACAGTACGTGGCATGATTGATTCACTTCTTCCAGTTGAATCAATTCAGATTCTTTCATTTTGTCACCAGTTGGAAGTGTTCAGAGATCACCTTGCTCAAATAATGAGTCTTTAGTGGTCACTTATACACATGCACAGTGAAATTCTTTTCTCCACATACCCCAGCATGTCAGGAGGTTGGGGTCAGAACACAGGGTCAGCCATGATACAGGTCTTGCAACAGTGGCAGTTCGGCAGTACTTGGGCTTGAACCCCCCACCTTCCGGTCAGTAACCCGGAGCCTTAACCGTCAAGCCACCACTGCCCTGCCAAGCCACCACTGAAATGCTCACAGACCTGTGCAATTGCTGTGTTCTCACCTGCTCTAAGAGCCATGCCAAGGTGAAGCAACACCTTGGTGGGTTCCATTCAAACACACTAAATGCTGTATATGAGAAAATACCCATTCACCAAAACATTCACTCGTTCCTTGACCAAGAGCCAGTAAGAAGATGAATCTTTCGTATAACAAATTACACTGTCAGTTTCGGTCGTTGATTTAGTGACCATGTTTGACATGCAAGTATCAAACCGGCCTCAACACGTATGTCCACATTCTCTATGAATCCCGACCCCACACTACGACCAGATGGCTGTAAAATGTAAATGCTTTCTAGCAGAGAGAAAGGTTTGATGAGAGGCATGCAAGCCACCTGTTTGGCTTCGTCTACAAATATGGCTGAAATCTGCCAGGAGGGAAAAAAAAGAGGTATGCACAGATCCAGAATCCTGCTCTCTTATCAGAGAGCTGAAAGTCTGCCGTGTTGGAGTGAGTGAAACACTCATTTTGTGCTTGGCACTGTCCAGCACTCAGATTACTCCCCCATCAGCAAGACGATCCACTTCGCCTTTCCAGCAGTATGTTTTTTTTTCTTTATCTAAGGGAAAAGAAATATCTCACAAGTTCAGCTAACAGAGCGTGTCACTGGGCCAGCAATGACTCAGCAGTTTCTTCCAAAACGTGGCCACAGACGATGACGAACGGCTGATCCGGCACACCGGCGATGCGTTCGTATGGACCATCACTCACTCTTTATGACACTTTTGTTCTCCGAGCCTTTGTCATCCAAGCAGCTGGCGTGATGGATTGGATATTAAAAAGGGGCTGTCAGTGCATTAGCGAGAAGGTGCTCATTTGATAATGAACGCAACACCTTCGAGGTGCTAATTCAATTAAAAGGAGGCACTGGGGTTTGATCCCATTCCCCTTCACACTCTTTCACAGCCCATCTACTGATGAGGTACAGCTTCAGACAGCTACAGACCACCAGGAATTCTAGGCATCCCTCAGAATCTCAAAAGGATCCTTTATGTTTCAACTGTACCAAAATTGTTGGTACTTGCTACCTGGACCTGTGCTTTTCCATCAACCATCAGTTCAATACAAAAAGTTCTAGATGGATGTATTTGTTTCCTGCTCATGATCAGTACCAACAGTAATGCTAGTCGAGGCGTGGCTGCATGTTGCTGATTGGTCACACATATAATGTCACACAATTTGAACTACAAAAAAGCAAGAAAAGCTACGAATGCTAACCTCACCCCTAACGCTAACCCTTGCTGCTTTTCCTCCCACGTAAGTTGTGTAAATTGTTATGACCACGTTGCTGTTGCACAAACACGGTGCTTCAACGAACCGGAATTCTACTGTTCACGTTCTGATCACGTGGGTTGCTGGTCTGTCTCGGTGACCACTTTTTTAAGCCTGAACCATGCTTTAAAAAAAAAATAAATAAAAAAAATAAACACATGATCTCTTCTCTGAGTGATCATATAAATTATATATCTGAAGGCAGCGCAACAGACAGGCTCCAAAAGGGGAGAATTTTCAGATTTTCACTGATTTTTTCATTTTATTTACACTCTCCAGTCTGATTAGTGAACCAGCCACAGGGCTTCAAAATAGATAAATAAATAAATAAACAAAATGAAAAAGGTAGACACTAGTTAAAAGCACTATAACGAAACAAAACAACCACTTCAAAGTCTAAAATTTATAACCACAAACTAATTATTAATGGTTATAGATTAAAAGCTTAGTTGCTTATCTGGAGCTTTGTAAATGAGGAATTTTATGTAATCAGGCTTTTACACATTTTAGCTGAATCCCTCTGTTATTGAGGTTTTCAATGATTTACATTTCTTCACATTTTACAGCTGTAAATGTGTAAATGGCTGTTGTCTCTCATGGTGGTCGAGAATGAAGTAGAAGTCGTGTGGCTTCTTGTTTGGGTCTGATCTTGTTAAAAAAATCGAAGCGTTAATGCTGTTTATCTCTCACCTGGTCGGCCACAGCTCGGGCCAGTTTGTCCATTCTGGATCCGGCCTCTGCGATCTTCTTGGCAGCATTGATCACATCAGATGAGTTCTTCAGTGGGCCTTTTCCCCTGTGAGCACACCAACAAATTACTGCATTACTTCTGAATCAGCATCAAAGCAACAAGCATCAAGTTTCCTGAGCGCTCGGGTGAAGGCTAGACAATCCTTCACTCACACACTGAGAAAGCAGATGGAGAGGGGAATAGAAGAATCTTGGAACCTTGAACCTGCTGAGATCTGCAGTTTTTGGCTGGAACATGAAAGATATTATGCAGTCCTCAATACTTTAAGAATGACCCAGTTTGCTATGAAGGAGAGTTAGCGTGGCGACATTACTCTCCAATAACAGCATGTCTCAAAGTGTTTAATCAGCAATTTTCCAATGAGTATTTAGCATTGTGGAATGTCTCTTAAACAAGTTAGTTCTTGTTCTCACTTTCTCACGTTCCCTCACCAGCCTATCTTTTTTCTCTCTTGAAGTTAATAAGACAAAATCTCAGCTTGTCGTGTTATCTAGAAAGTCCCCGTGAATAAGGTGTTACTATAGAAAAGATAACGCATTGATATTAACCTGCTGTTGAGACCATCTGATCAGTCAGAATTCAGAAATCAACAGTACTGTAGTGTAATTGAATATTTCACTGCTGTGTGTGTGTACCTGGTGAAATCTGTCATCTCCATCATTATCATGCACATCTGCTTGGCCAGCACGATGATATCATTGCCGTTGTCGTCCCACTTGGCCACCTCGGCGTCTAGCTTGCTCTTCTCCTGCCGGAAGCTTTCTACCTGCTCAGCGATCTTCGCCTTTTCCTCCTGTGGGAGCTGGGCCATGATGGCCTGAGACAGAAAAAAAACATATATAGTGAAAATGAAGGCAGGATTCTTTCAGCTGTGCTTCTCTGTTAAAAAAAAAAAAAGTGTCACTAGGGAAAAAAAAAGAGTGACATTGTTTCACTCCATTTAAAATGATGTTGAATAAAGTTTTTAAACTTAACACTTAATCACATAGGAGGACCTTCTGGAACCCCAATGACATCCCGGACTCATAAAGAGCCAATCCAATTCTTTGGCCCTCTGTTAGGGTATTAAATTCTCCCTCCATAGCAATTTTCAAGAGGTCTGAAGAGGCATTAATCTTTTTTCTTTGCAAGGTCATTGGGACAATAGTGTTTGTAAGATAAATGTATAATTACCTCACTTACACCAGTCAATGAATTATGCATTTGTTCAGCGCTCTGTCAAAAAGGTGAAAGAGGTAAAAGAGCAAAGTGTGTGTGTGTGTGTGTGTGTGTGTGTGTGTGTGTGTGTGTGTGAGAGATTCAAAATGTTAAAGTTCAAGACACTATATATATATATATATATATACATTGCCCTCCACTAATATTGGCACCCTTGGTAAATATGAGCAAAGAAGGCTGTGAAAAATTGTCTTTATTGTTTAACCTTTTAAAAAAAACATCACAAAAATACTCTGCTCTTGTGGATATCAAACAATTGCAAACACAACACAGGTTTATCCCAATGAAAAATAATATATTTGCTAGGTATAGGTGTGTAACAATTACTGGCGCCCTTTTAGTCAATACTTTGTGCTACCTCGCTTTGCCAAGATAACAGCTCTGAGTCTTCTCCTAAAACGCCTGATGAGGTTGGAGAATACATGGCGAGGGATCGGAGACGGTTCCTCCATACAGAACCTCTCCATATCCTTCAGAGTTTGAGGTCCACGCTGGTGGACTCTCCTCTTCAGGGTTTCTATGGGTTTCAGGTCAGGGGAATGGGATGGCCATGGCAGGATCTTGATTTTGTGGTCACTAAACCATTTTTGTGTTGATGTTGAAGTATGCTTTGGCAAATGAAGTGTCACAAACAAACTGGAGCAATGAGTAATGTTTATTTCTGTTTAGTAGAGCTAATTGAGTTTAAAATGTCTAGTGGTTGGCAAATTCCTTCCAGTATTTTATTTATACATCTCCAGCACCCATTCTGAATTGGGATCTGTCATGATAATGGGTTTTAGAAGGACCAGCAAGAGAGACACCGTATTCGTCACCAGTTATTCATGAATTTAGTATTGATTGACGGAGAGCTGATATTCCAAGCAGCCTGAAAGCTTTACAATTTTACCATCTACAAAAGAGATTTTTCCTTTTTAAGTGTTTTAAAGTTGTTGAACAGTGTTTAGCAATAGCCAGGCCGAATGACGAACGTGGAGTCTGGAAGATATGATGCTATGAGCAACCGCTTTTCTTCCTCATCCTACTTCAGAATTCATTTAACCCAAATCCCTCTTCCCGCTCGACGATAACAAGAGCAGGGTCTAGGAGCTTAGCATGCCGGCAAATCCTTCCTCATACAAAACCACGCCAACACACACTCACATCAACTGCTTGCGGTTCTGCCCTCGGATTAGAAACGCGTGCGCTCTTCACCCAGCCTTTGAGCTCCTTTAAATATGATTTATTCGAAGGAAATTGTCCAGAGGTTTGGTGTGTGATTTTTAAAGCTGACCGGTCAGAGGTGTTACACAACCACAGAGGAAATGGGGAGAGCGTTGGTTGTGCACGGGCAGGTCAGGGCGCAAGTAATATTACGTTTTTTTGTGAATGTGAAGAAAAAACATCCCCAACACGGACAAACCTGTACAGCTACGTGTATGTGTGTGCGTTTCATTTTTCTGGCTTGAACAATTTCGTTTCTAGATCGCAGGTCAGTCCAGCTACATAAAATTCCAGCGAACAACAGTGACAACAGTCACCATCCAGAATTCGTTCAACCCGAGTTAAGATCATGCCATTGTATATTGTTACTCTTGGCGTTACTATTTCAGGGAAGTCATCCGTTTCTATTGAAGTGGGAAGGCATAAACCAGTTCCAGTCTTGCATCTGCACACATTTCCTTCATTATGAACAACTGCAGGTTTAGAACACCAAACCTGCTGTTCTGCTCCCCAACCCAACGCCGCATTCATATCCGATCATGAACGTAGCATCTGATTGAGATTTGGAGAAAGAAAATGGTATTTAAAGTAATGCTTTCATGCAGAACATTTGAGGTCAGCTGCAAGCTACCTCCACTCTTTTACACAGCATTCCATCTGCATGACTTCGTCACTGAAACACAATCTCGCCTGCGGTCATCATTGTTTTGGTCTGCAGTATGTTGACGAAACGGAATACAGGTTGATAATGGACAAACTGTCTCATGTTCTAAAACACAACAATGCTGTTGTGGAGGCCCTAAAAATCTCAGCTGGAGACTGTTGATTTGCACTGAAGAACTGCTGCTGTAATCATATCGACTGTCTAATGCTCATCCCAGGACTTTTCCCAGGATGTTTAACCATCGGGTCAAACTATTCACTATCGAGTGTTCTCTGTTGAATCTGGTTCCTATCAATGTTTCTTCCTCATGTCGTCTGACGGAGTTGGCTTGTTCAATAGGAATCTAAATCGACAGTACACCGACATTTCTGTAAAGCTCATTTGGGACAATATCTACTTTTAAAAGCACTATAGAAATAAAACTCAAAGGGGAAGACTAGTCAAAGGGGCCGCACCCTTGCACTCTGGCCGGCAATGAGCTGGTCGTCTTCGGTCTGGACGCTGGTACGGCTACGTGTGTCATAGTCTTCCTGCTCAAAGTCAGAGTCATCCTCCAGCTCTTCAGGGGTCTGGAGAGAAAACACAAGCAAACATAGTTTTATTACAAAGCCCCAAACCTAACATAAGCCAAAACATAGCTGCAAGAAGCGACTGATGGGCCCAATCACCAAGGATGCAGTAAAGTCTGCTTTTTGATGAGTCAGTATTGGAATGTGTATGTTACTGTGCCACATCAGTAAACATATACATGAAAGATTGCATGACATACAGTGGAATCATGTCACACTTCCTGTCCGTGTGGTGTGACATGTTAATCGATGGCAACGTTGTATAAGATATCTCTACATCATGCTGACCAAATTTGCTTTAAATATAATGAATAACTTAAAATATGTATTTAAAATCTGTCAAAATACATAAACTCCAAAATATCTGACCTCCCATAGGGTAGAGATAATGGCTACGCCGAGGTAGTGGTAGCTCAGTGGTTAAGATGTTGGGCATCTGATAGGACGGTCATGAGTTCAAATCCCAGTGCCTCTAAGCTGCCACTGCTGGGCCCTTCAGCAAGGCCCTTAACCCTCAACTGCTCAGATATATAAAGGAGTCATGGCTAAATGCCATACATGTAAATGCGAGCGCTATTGAGCCTCAGGGCCAGATCTGCATCCAAACTTTTGACAGGTTTCAGGAATTTCTGAGCATGCCATGCATCTTAAACATGCAAAAAAAGTTTATAATAATAATAATAATCCTAAAAGATACCTTTTACCTTCATGAAGGATAACGGACTTCTATTCTACAACAAGGATTCACGTTTAATTTCGAAACATTTTGAAATACTTACATATATGTAGAATATCACAACTATCTACCAAACCTTTTATTTGTATATGTATTTTAATGTGTCTTACATGTCCTCTTCTATTCTGCATGTGTATACTGACAGTATGAACACTGTGAACGCCTAGTGCATGTCTCCGAACAAAAAAGGAGCTGTGAACACTCCTAAAGACATGCCAGCTATTCGAACAGACAGCTCGCCATCAATAATTCACACCACTCCGGTTTCAAGCGACTTACATCATTGTTTCTTAAAACTCCTCCTCGCGCTGTGTAAGTGTGTGCACTGTAACCAGAAATTCCCTCGTAATATCACATCATACAGTGAATGAAATGTTTTTCTTTTGCAACTCTGAAGATGTAGCATCAGCACCCTCCGCCCTCTAGATCAACCAGGCTTAAAGCCTAGATGCTGTCCAGTAATAGACAAACTACAGGGATAAACTGGATGAAACAGTGGCGCCTGAAATCAATATTAAAGTCCTTTCATTCTTGTTCTATCAATCATGAGCTTAAATGATTAGAAACCCTTGCAGTTTCCAGTACGTAGAAATATTTTTTTCCTCCTTTCCTGAGCACCGAATAATACTGGATTTGTTTTATTTATTTATTTATTTTCGTTTCAGAGTGTTTATTTACAGATTTAGATGTTCTTTTTAAAGGCGCACGGTGGTTAATGGTTAGCATGTTCGCCTCCGGGTCGGGGGTTCGATTCCCACCGCTGCCCTGTGCTTGCGGAGTTTGCATGTTTTCCCCGTGCTGCGGGGGTTTCCTCCAGGTACTCTGGTTTCCTCCCCCAGTCCAAAGACATGCATGGTAGGCTGACTGACATGTCCAAAGTGTCCGTAGTGTGTGAATGTGGTTGTGCCCTGCGATGGACCGGCACTCCGCCTTGTGCCCGATGCTCCCTGGGACAGGCTCCATATTAATATAAGGAAAAAATGACGATCAAATCACATTTTCAGCTGAATCTGATCGAAATCTCTGTGTGCTAGAGCTTTGTAGAGCCCATACTAATGTGTGAATGTGAGCTGACATGCTGTCATCATCTTCATAAGGAACAGAGACCAACAAAATACAAGAGCTGAGAGAAAAACAAAGCAGTCTGGCTACTAAACAGCGATGCTAAAGGGTTTAGCGGGCAGTAGCAGGACAGCTCCCAACCAGTCAGGCTTGACAAACGAGCCGAGAGTGTCTTTTCTCTGCAGAAAGCAGATCTACACTGCTTAATTATCCTCCGCTTCTCCTGCTCACTGCCAATCTGCAGCTCATCTTTCCTGTACTTCCTGACAACATTCTCTTCATCTGCATGGTATGTGACGGTTCTTCTGTTGTGTTCGTGGGAGTTGATGAAAAGGCAACTGATGTAGCTCTACTATCATTCTGTAATAATGCCTAGTTACATTCAGAGCATCCTTAACCTTTGAAATATATCCATCCATCCATCCATCCATCCATTTTCTGTACTGCTTATCCTACACGGGGTCACGGGGAGCCTGGAGCCTATCCCAGGGGACTCAGGGTACGAAGCAGAGGACACTCTGGACAGGGTGCCAACCCATTACAGGGCACAATCGCACACACATTCACACACTGCGGACAATCTGGAAATGCCAAATCAGCCTACAAGGCATGGCTTTGGACTGGGGGAGGAAACGAGTGTGAAGTATAAGTACAAGCATTAAGAATAATTTTACTTCAATGAACCACAACATCTTTAGCAACCGAGCCAATAGTTATGGATCTGACTAAAAATACACCAACAGGTTAAATGAGGTTTTTAAAGTACACCTTACTATAATGCTTTATATACATTTGTACAGGCTTATTCAAGAAAGGCATTACACACAGATAAAAACACAATACAAATTAATATAACAATATAACCCTCAGTTATAAACACACTTTATACAGCTTAAATATACAACTTCATAATGTCAGGCTACATAACACATTATAATATATGTTCATAAGAACATAAAGTCATCTTATGGACATTTATACAGAAAATAACTTCTTATTTATGGTGTATAAAACATTCTAAACATATTTATCATACAGTGCGAGTACACCATGCATTGTAAAGGTTCCAAGAAACCAATGGAGTATATTATAATGAAGTACAGCTTCTACTACAGTTACTCTATCTGAAAGAGTTTAGAATGCATTACAACACAGTGTATGTATAAGGCATCTATAAGGCATTATGAATGGTCTATAACGTGCGATAAATGTGTTTAATGCATTACGTTTCCAAACCAAATGAGTTATAGTTCATATAGATATATATATGTATAAATATATAAATGTAGTGCAGTGACATAACGTGATGTTATGTTGCTCTATAAGCCCCTTTTTATCGGAGGGAATAGATCTGATGTAAAGTGCATTGATGGACCCTCAGGAAGTGGAATTGATGTGTTATGACACCATAGGCAGCGCTACAGATCATCACGTCAGATACCAAGCTGCATGCAAATAAAGTATTTTTGGCACGTTTTAAATTTGAAAGCAGCGATTTTAAATTCCTAGCAGGAATTCATTTCCTTCACAGTCACAGCCAGGATAATGAATTACTGTGCAAGTCATTTTTTTCTCCTTTCTTCTTCTTCTTCTTCTTGTCCTTCTTCTTCTTCCTCTCTTTTCTTCTACTACTAGTACTTCTAATAATTTATAACAGAGGCTGAATATACATGATAATCAATTATGCATACACATTACTGTAATTATATGTATGGGTATTTTTTCAAAGCCAATACTTCTATAACTAATAGAATTATCTTATAAAATATATCAGTGTCTAAAACACATTATACCATATGTAGAAGTCATTAAGTGCTACAGGACCAGATGTACGCCGGGTAAATGGAGGTGCCGCGGCGTCGTTATTGTATTATTACAGTACGCCAGCTGTTACTGAAAAATAATTTAGTTGCTTTTGTTCGATGGGGTGAAATTAGTCCTGGTTTTTCTTTTTTTCTTTTTCAAGATCATTATCAGTGCTGGGGATAAATAACTGGCTCATTTTGTGTGTTTATTCATTGCTATGATCCTCCGAAGTCATCATTCTCAAGTTTTTTTGTTTTGTTTTTTTTTCCTCAAATGTGCGGCAAACAATCCGATTCAGTGTTATCACTAAGTGCGGATTAAAATGTTTGGATCTGTACTAAAATTATAACGTGATGGTCATGTGCTCAGGCGTTATATAGTGTTATAGGTATATTATATAATATATAGCATCGCTGCTTATGTATGCTCACCCGTATCATGAGGACGGCTTTTCTGATGTCACGCACACCGTCGTAGACCAGACGTGAGGCATCAATGAACTCATTCTCCTCGAAGGGCTGAGGCGGGCTGGTGCTCAGAGCTTCAATGGCGACCTCCACTTGCTCGGCGAAGCGGGGCATCACTGCAGAGAGAGAGAGAGAGAGAGAGAGAGAGAGAACATGGAAAAGAACGTAAGAGATGCAAATGGTCTAAATATTTCGAAATCTGTTCAGATCTGATTAAGAGCTCTGGAGATATGGCCATAGCAACGACAAGAAGAGAAGATATCAGCTTCTTGTCCACTCATTATCCACTTCACCACATCAAGAGTCCATAAGCCAAGTCCTGATCTGATCAAACACCACATATTTTGTGTGTTCAAGTTCAAGCTCTGCTAATGAATAGCATTTTGTATCAATGTAGTGACAAGCGATTCTTTAATGAACTCTTTACACCGTATGTCCTAATTCTCCGTTTTCTCCCACGTACGTGTTCCAGTTTTCCTCCTGATTTATTCACAGACCCATAATGCACAACATTTTTATCCTTTTTCTTAATCTCCATCCTTTAAGAGTGGCTTTATAACACATGCACTCTGTACTCCATAAAAACATACACTTCTTAACAGCACACAACAGAAAGCTAAAACTCTTTTTAGCCTTTAAAAAAAAAAAAAAAAAAGAAAGAAAAAGTATTCATTCCCTCGGAGCTCCCAGTGAATGAAGCTGCTTGCGGTGAGGAGCCGCTTCGAGAAATTAAACAGGCGCTACGCTAGAACGGAATATTTTTTCCAAGTCTGGTATAGAGCAGGCAGTCTGATTTTCACAGTAGGTGTTTTAAAAGCATGTTCTTCGGAGCGGCACTTAAGAAGGGAAGCCGGGCGTATAGACTATAGTGTTGGGAATAAGTTTATTGTGAATGGAGCCAGCTCATGATAAGAGGCTATACCTAGCACAGCTAATACTGTAGGTTTAAAAAGAAAAGTAATAATAATAATAATAAAAAAACTCTGACATTTTAAATTATTAATAGATCTTTCAGGACTGTTGAAAACCACTTAAATGGCTCAAGTACAAATGTGCTCTCTTTCTTTCTTTCTTTCTTTCTTTCGGTCGTAAAAATATAAAAGTGTCATTTGTCATTTGATTTGAACAGTGTCATATTTAAAATGAAAAATCAAATGTTGGACAAGAACTATGAGAAAACGAGGGATTTATAATATGTATAAATAATATGTTTGTCTTTTTTTTTAATCATTTTTTTTTTAGATTTGAGGTTAAAGCTTTGTACTGTCGACAGGCTTGCTTGTAAAGAAATCTGCTCTTTATAAACTAGCTCTCTCTGAGGATCATCACCCAGCTGCGTGGAGATGACGCATAGCAGGACCTGTGATTTGTTTTTGTTTGTTTGTTTATTTGCTTTTGTTTGTTTGACTCGTCCCTCATACGTCTCTGTTCTGACAGTGTATCCCTCAAACACTTGTTTTAAAGCGGAGAACAAAAACAGCCACGATACTGTAGGTGCCATTTACCCGAGCTGGAGTAAAATCACAGCCAAATAGACCACTAGACTAGAAAACACTTCTATGACATGAGAGTGAACTATAATACAAGTTCACGCCTTCAGTATATAATTCTCAGTATAGAGGACAGAGTTGAGCGATCGAGCAATATTTGGTTTGTCATCGCTGCACTTTGGCGGTCAACTCCATCTGTACGTCGTATTTTCACTCGTGTAGAATGGAATAACTCAGAAACGTGGAAAAGATAACATAGTTCGGTTAGGTAAGAATGTTGGTCTTTGTTTATTTCCCCATAGCGATAGATAACAAAGCGTTTCAAATGGGTGTACGATGTCATATTTATTCCCCTGGGAAACAGGAGGGAAGAAATATTCTGTAAATGTATTATTAACACTGTTATTAATGAAATATTAAATATTATTTACACCACAGATCTGTTGAATTCTGGATTCTGACTTGTGATTCATTTCATATCATAACAGCAGCTGTGACAGTGCAGCTCCAAATCACAGGTTTAAATTAATATGTTATTGTTTCTATAGCAACAGCACTCATTCACATGGAATTGTATGGTGGATTTAAAAAATTTTAATGAGGTAAAGATTCATTAAAATAAGGAGAGGTTTATGTATGGAAGGAGTCTCCAGCGTCAGAGGCAAAGCTGTAACTCCTTCATGTGGTTTCTTAGTAACAACGATGACAAGCTGCATTTTGGAACTGGATGATAAAGATACGTGACGTCACGTTAATAGTGTGGTGTAAAAGGAATAAAACGCTCCAGGACATGTCGTTATAGGAAAATAATAAGGACTCTGCTTCTCCGCATCACTCAGTCACTCATAATTGTATTATTCTATTCCTTACTCGTCCCACTTATTACTCATCAGTATTGTGTAAAAGTTATTATTTTAGCCCGGACTCGGTCTCCCGTTTTTCCCCTTCACTTAGTTGAGAAGGAACTAAGTGAAGCAGTTTATTTTCTTTCGCCTGAAGCCGGCGGTGAAATGGCAGTTCAGGCATCATGTTAGCTACTCATTAGATTGTAATAAGCCCTGATAATATCATTTTTCATACTTTTCTGCTGCAAAGTGACATGGAGTGTGTGGGACTCCCTCAACAGTAAATCTCTACACTGGCTTCAGTGTGTGAGGTCCAGCTATAAACTCAGCCTTCATCATGAATTAGAATTAGAGACTTCTGAAGAAAAAAACCCAATCCTTTAAAAACTTTTTACAATGCTGTGTGTGTGTGTGTGTGTGTGTGTGTGTGTGTGTGTGTGTGTGTGCAGCAGTTAGCTTGGGATCAATCATAATTGGCTGGAGGTTATACCTCATCACTGCCCCTGTCGATCAGAGCAACACTAGCCAATCAGGGAGAGCCGTGAGGTCGTAGGCAGGGGAGTTAGCATTCTACTGTGATGATGATGCACAAGCAAGCAAAAGCTCGATGTGTGTTGGAGGAAGCTGCCGATAGATCGGTCTAAATTAGGGGAGAAAACTGGACAAAAAGCCAGCACATAATAAAAAAAGTCAGTACATTTAAATAAAAAAGGATCATTTTTTATTATTATAACCCTAACGCTAAGTATTATGATCGCCTGGTGCCGTGGATTGGCGACGTGAGTAACATGAATATAGTCGTGTTAGACACCTGCTTAAGTAGAATTTCTGAGTGTTTTAAGAAGGAAGGAAGGAAGGATACAAGAAAGGTTGTAAGGAAGGAAGGAAGGGAGGGAGGGAGGCAGGAATGAAGGTAGGAAGGATGGAAGGAAGGAATGAAGGAAGGAAAAAGGAAGAAAGGATGCAAGGAAGGCAGGAAGGAAGGATGGGAGAAAGGAAGGAAGGAAGGAAGAAAGGAAGGAAGGAATGCAGGAAGGAAGAAATGAATGAATGAAGGATGGAAAAAGGAAGGAAGGATGCGAGGATGGCAGGACGGAAGGGCTTATGTAAATAAATGGGGAAGAAAATCAATTTAGAAATAAAGAGACATAGGGAGAAATAGATAAAGAGATAAATAGGCAGATAGTAGCTTTAATTTTCTTTTCCACCTTGTAAGTTGTAAATATTAGTATTGTTATGAATCTCCAGAGGGGACCATAGACTATATTTCCATCTGCCACTGCACCTCTGCATCACGGTCACATGACCACCCGCACCTGACTCTCATCCTGTGTGTATCTAAGTCACGGCTTGCTCAGCACTCGCTGTCTGGCTTTGTTTGTCTCAGGCTGTCACGTTGTGCTCTCCCATTTCCTAAGTATTACTTTATATTTGTTTTCCATGTGCACGTGTGCTTAGTGTCTTTTGTGTTTTGTTTGAACTTTTATTAAACGTGCGTCCGCATTTGCGACAAGTATACAAGAGTAAAAAAATGAAGAGGTACGTATATAAGGAAGTAAAGTAGGCAAATAGGCATCTAAGGTGACATGTAAATCAGGAACAAAGCAGGTAAATAGACATGTAAGTAAATAAGAAAGAAATAAAGTATGTAAATAAAAACAAAAGCAAATCATTTAGGAAATGCCTATAGATAGATAGATAGATAAATAAATAAATAGATAGATAGATAGTTCGATCAGTATCCAGTATTCAGTCAAAGCGCCATCATGATCTGTGATTTCCTTCCATCTTTGTTTTACTGTAAAAGAAAAACACACACACACACACACACACACACACACACACACACAAACACACACA
Source organism: Ictalurus furcatus (assembly GCF_023375685.1). NCBI lineage: Eukaryota > Metazoa > Chordata > Actinopteri > Siluriformes > Ictaluridae > Ictalurus > Ictalurus furcatus. The sequence goes on along the minus strand of NC_071283.1, from coordinate 15,280,446 downwards.
AACACACACGCTAACGCTGTCAGCATCGCAGCGGCGCTTCTCTCATTTTTCCAGCCTCTCAGCAGTTGATTTCAAACAATAATGGAGTTGCGTGAGACACGAACACTACATCACGAGGCAGCTGGGGCTTCTTTTTTTTATTCTTTTTCTTTACAACAAAACAGCAGCTGAGATAAAAGCTGTTTTCTCTCATCAGCAAGACGCTCTGATGGCGTGTAATTTAAAAGCACTGGATTCACAGCGGGAGTGAAATCTCCGTGTTCCCTGTGACAGTGGCATGTTTGGGCTCGCCATGGTGACCATCAGAGTCGAAATTGTTGCCTTCCACAAACTGACAATGGAGTGTGAAAGGTGGTGGTGGGAAAAAAAAAATGCTGAAAGATGAATGAGCTTTAAAAGAAGCAACAGGTGGCACCTGAAGTCTCTCTCTCACACACTGACTTCCTGTCTGGCTTTCTTCCACTCGCTTTACACAAAGCCTGTCCAGTTCCTTTTAAAACTTTTCTTTGGAAGTTTTGGAGCGTTTATATATAAAATAAGCTTTTATATGCTTCTTTTAAAGCTCATTCATCTTTCATCAGTTTTTTCCCCACCACCATCTTTCATATATATTCATATATATATTATGTGTATATATAATATATATATACAGGTTGTGTAGAACAAATCTAGTCTAGTCATTTAGGAAAGCCCTATTTCTTTTTATTTCTTTTCTTCTTCTAATGGATCTACAATATAATACAATGCTAAACCATGGCCATACGTTGTAGAAGCACCAAATTTGGTAGACAGGAGTAGAATCCTTCCCACCATCCAGATCCCTTAGGGCACTTTACACCAGCCTGATGGTGGCCCTGTAGACCAGCATTATACATGTTGATCCATGCCTCTAAACTCTCTAAAGTCTTATTGTGGAATATCTTTTTGTTTCTGCTGCTTCGAACATGATGATTTGGGTTTACCTATTTAACATTTCAGAAGGGTTCTCCAGTTGGAACCTTGGAAGGGTCTAGTACAGTGATTTTTTTTTGTTTGTTTGTTTTCGGACATCCAACGTGATTTGATTATATGTTTTCAAAGCCTTAATGATAATAACTCCAGTCTCTCACCTGAGCTGAGGATCAACTCCAGCTCAGCCACATTATCGCCGCACTATTCTTCCATACACATTTTAATCACGCCGACTGAAATACTACAGTACACTATAGTACCCGTCAATGCCAACATCCCCACAAGATTTCATAATGTAATTGGTTTATGTTAATACTACGTGAACTGATCACGCTCGCGTTACAGAATTCAATCTCGTAATTAGAAACTTGTTCAAATTGAGTTCGGCATGAGCAATGAGATCATGTTTTGATGAGAAATGTAGGATTTTTATGTAAACCATACGTAATGTTTTTTTTTGCTGTTGTTGTTAAATCTAACAGACCACATGTTCCATTTTTTTCAGTGTAGGTAGAATCATAGGCCAATAGAAACGTTTCCCTTTCCAAATCGGTTCTACATTTTTAGAAAGATTGAACTGTTATCCACTGAAATATTCTAGGATTTGTAAAAAAATAATAATAATAATAAAAATAAAATAAATAAATAAATAAATAAACATCTGTAGTAGCAATGTAACTGAATACAAATACAAAAAAAGTCGCATGTTCTTTAACTTGAATGAAACAGGTCTACACTTTACATTGGGGATATGGATATTTTTAGTATTAAGTATCTTACTGTGAGGAAAAAAAGTTCCCTTTTTCCACTCTTTATTTGGAGACGAGAGGTGCTTAAGTCAGCCCTCCGTTTAGATAGCCTTGACCTTTCTCTAAGAAAGAATTTCTTGTCTCCTGTGACCAGATATATGATTGAACTCTCAGTTGTGCATACTGAGACATTATTAAAGTCACACTACAGACATATCGGGGACGATATCTTAAGATATTAAGAACTCGGTTATAACAAATGCCATAGCATCACTTGATCTTTTGCTCTTGTAGACTGATGCTTATTTAAAATTAAATACAAGAATAGTTATTGATATTGATATTGAGTTGAGTTGATATTTGTTTTCAGGGAATGCTTTGTGGTGGGCGTTCTGGCGCACTATGGCTGCCGTCGCATCATCCAGGTGGATGCTACACACTGGTGGTGGTTGAGCAGATTTCCCCCATACAATGTAAAGCGCTTTGAGTGTCTAGAAAAGCGTTACATAAATCTAAGGAATTATTATTATTATTTAACTTTAACATTCGTATGCAGTTCTGTGCGATGCATTCCCAGCATTCATCCTTAGTAACTGCCTGGTCAGGGTGGCGGTGGTTTAAATTAGGCTGTTTACATATTTTAGGAAACAGAACCAAGTAAATTCGTTAGAAAACATTGTAGGCAGGTCCAAAAATAAAACTATGCTAGCAAGATTAAAAATACAGTCCAATTATGAACTGGAGTGACGTAGCTGATGTCTGGGTTTTTGTCAGTGTTTCTGGGGACATAACAACAACAACAACAAAAAACCTTCCAGTTTAGGCCACGCCTTCTTCAGGTTTGAGTCTGATACAGATACAATTAGTGGTATTGCCATACACACCGATAATCAGTACACACTCGGGAATGATTACTCAGAATCTCAGGAATCTCGATAGACATTTACTATGAAGTACTGAATCCTGAGGAGACTTGGCAAGTTTTCTTCAAGACGAAGTGATATATACGATTTATATTTACTGTGATTTATAAAACATGAACGGAGTTGGTACTTCTTCTGTAGAAGTTTATAGTATTTCTCAGTACGTCTCTCACTCCAGTCCTTACCTTTGCTTTTCCGGAGATATCTCATTGTTATTCAGCGAGCGTTGTCTCTGCTCCTAGAAAACCACCATCTCCTCACAAAGCACCAGTTACTTCTTCACCACGTCTAAACAAACTACCCTGTGTAAGTCTGTCCAGGTTGTCCATGCCCACACACGCAATGGGGAGATGATAAATTGTTCCTCAGTAAAAGTAAAGTGCGCTGTAGTGCTACAGAGGTAGCGGCTCACCGGTTTCAGACAGCAGCTTGATGGACTCCAGGACTCGCTCGGTGTACACGCCCGGCTCGTAGTTCTCCATCTCGGCGTTGATAATATGGACCACACGAGCTGCGCGACCTCTGATCGCCCCCGCTGTCCTGTCCAGCGTGTCCACATCCCCCTCCTGGAGAGCTATCACACACTTGTTCACATCCTCCAGGATGTGGTTCTCTAAAGAAACAGAGGGGTATAAAAATAAATTACAATTAGGAAACAAACCAAAGAGATATAAAGAATTCACCAAAACAAACATGGTTACTGATTGTGAGGTAACATATTACATTGGATGTGCACAATGGAAGTTTTAAAAAAAAACAAACACTTGAGTCATGTGAATTTGTTGCTGTTTAAATAAAAAAAAGAAGTAAAAAGCCTCCCCCCAAAAAATGACAACTCTTAACTTTTAATTCAGTTAAACATCATTTTAAATGTGAATTTAGTGAATTCGTCATTCGCTAATTAATAGTGATTATATGTTGAAATGATGAGACTAATCAAGGAAAAAAAATCCACACCACCTCCTTCGACACTTTGGTCTATAATTGCCTCGATCCTATTTATTCCATAAATGTAACTATAAATGGATAAAAAGTACAGCAAAACAATTGTAATCGATGGGTGGTAACCGTAACGCCCCTTCATTACACCACACTGTTGTTGATTAATTTTCTATAACGGCATGACAAGGACTGTTTAATTTGAGACTGAAAATTAGTTTCCATTAACACACTATTGCATAGCGTATCTCAGAATTATCACTGAGCAAACAAAGCACGTCAAATTCAGCTTAGAATTTGAAAGTAAATTTTTTACTTCACCTGACACAGACAGGAAGTCATCGACAGAGGTGATGTCATCCACAGCCTCGGTCAGAATGCGCACCTGCTTCTCCCATTGGTCTTTAAACACGTCCATGTTGTCCTGAGCCACCTTGCTCTGGGGACGAGCCGCCAGCGTCAGGGCAGCGTTGATCACCTGGGTGAAGTTTGGAACAAATCAGCACCATCCCGTAATAAGAATTGTGTTTCGGCTGCTCGTGGGTATTCTAGTCACGATCGATCGGGTTCCCTTTAAACACCAGTGCAGCCTGGAGGCAAGACCTGAGCAGGTTTGTAACTATAACAGACTGTACGATCGTGTGTGTTCTAGATGTCAGATAATGATAACGATGAAGATCTTCTAACGGTAGACCTGTGATTACACAGATGGACCTCACGGCTTCCTTTGGGTATGCAAGTTGCATTAAAAAATAATACACATGGCTTCTTGGCTACATGAGATGGATGTGTTTGAGGAAGCTGTCTCTGAAAGAGGGTGCTTAGAGGTCAGTAGGACAAAGTGATGCCCTGCATCACTTTATCCATCTGACCTGTAAGCACCCTCTGAAGATGAGTTAGTCTGAAAATCAGCACCCAGAGTCTTCTCCATCTTCATTGGGTTTAATTAGATTTCCATCTGTGCTTCCAAGATCTTCAATCACCAACTTCACACCAAAATCGCTCTTTTTTTTCTTTTTTTTTGCTCGGAGGGATCTCTGAGCCTGAGACATGGATGCATGCACAACCTCTGATCTTTCAGACTGATCTCTGGTGAGCGCTCGAGCACTCGGGTGTTGTACGTCAAGCTGAATAAAACCCACGCCATGGGCAGATCCCTCAGTCCCAGAGCCAAGGACATGCTAACTCAGTTTCTCATCACGGATGTTATTTCACCGTTGTATGTACATATTATTTTTCAATTGACTCGTATTAAACCTGGTGTATTTTAGTAATTTAATCACTTCTCACATTTACCAAGAGTTCAAGCACATGAACAAAGAATTCCCTAATCACATTTCCATCCAATATCAGGCCAATTATTACCTAATTATCGTACCTTGCTGTAACAGGATAATTGTGTTGCCCCCTAGGTAGAATTATTATTAATAATTGTTTGAACAACCTCTTTTACAGAAAGATCGTTTATTAACGACTCAGGTTGTAATGTTATAATCCGTTTTTCTGAAATAAATGAACGGTGTTACAAGACCCTCCACAGAAACATACCAGACTCCCGGTTCACTTCATCTTGCACACGGTTCCTTTGTGAGGACAGAAGCAGTAACTTCAGATCGCTTTCCTGGAGGAATAAAAACATGCGTGCTTCCCGAGAACACGCATCACCTTCCTCTGTCCATGCTCATTCATTCAGATCATTTATTCATCTGGAGATGTTCTGTGATGCATGACCGTACCTTTCTCCCCCACGCTGCTTTATTCAAAGACTATCAGAACCCGGGGATATTGATAGAGGACCAACAGAGGTGTGTAAATGGAAAGGAGAGGACATGTGGCGCATCGGTGGGTTTTACTCTGAAGCTGACCAGCGTTGAGGTGACGGTATACATGCTTGAGGACGGAATGGAAAAAAGAAAGTATATCCATCCATTTTCCATACCGCTTATCCTATACAGGGTCGCAGGGAGCCTGGGGACTATCCCGGGGAACTCGAGGCACAAGGTGGGGGACACCCTGGACGGGGTGCCAAACCATCACAGGGCAAAATCACACACACATTCATACACTACGGACAATTTGGAAATACCAATCAGCCCACAACGTACTGTTATGTGAAAAAATAAGTACACCCCATGGAAATCGTTGGCTTTTTTGACATATTTGGATGAGCAAACATTTGATCATCTTTGAAATAGTGCCTATTAATAAAGTCGATGTACTTGAACAAAACCACAAGGAAAATTAGCTTTTCTAATGTGATATGTGATGTTCTTCTGAGGAAAAAGCAGACATGCATTCTTGTAGGCGTCTTGCATAACTGTCCACCAGTCTCGGACATCGGCTTGCTGGGATTTTTGACCGCTCTTTCACGCAATATGCTTTCAGTTGCAAGATGTTTGAGGCTTTTCTTGCATGTACTGCCCATTTTCAAATCCCTCTACAACATTTGAATGGGATTCAAATCCGGGCTTTGACTCTGTCATTCCATTATTATAGCCTCCATTTCTTCTTTTTGAGCCATTCCTTGGTGGATTTGCTCGTGTGCTTAGGATCAGTATCCAGTAGAAAGTTCCACTTTCGGTTCAACTTCAACTTTCAGACAGATGGACCTGATTCTAATTTTATGGATTTGAAGGTGTGATAAATGTAGGGGCGTACTTACTTTTTCCATGTGACCGATCTGTTCTTTGTTCGTTTAAATCGTGAAAATTACTACAAAATGTACATTTTTTGTGCCATTTGATAGAGTGCATCACCTTTATATAAACAGACACTGTTTCAAAGCGGATCAAATGTTTGCTTGTTCAAGTATGTCAAAAAAGCATTCCCATGGGGCGTACTTATTTTTTCACATGACACCTTTGTTAAATATGGATCTGAATCTACATCTGGATTTCTGTGAAGCTGCTTTGTGACAATGTAAATTGTCCAAAGCGCTGCATGATGGACTTACCTGAGGACACAGGCTGTCAATCTGTGTAGCGGCCATGCGCACCAGCTTCACCCCTTCCTCATTGTTGGAGATGGAACAAGCCAGGTTAGCCACCTGTATGAGACCGAGAGAGAGAGAGAGAGAGAGAGAGAGAGAGAGAGAGAATGTTGGTGAGATATTGGGTCATCATTAAAGGCTTGTTAAAACACCACATGAACAACGAGGCAGTGTTGCCATTTAGTTGCATAAATCCTGCTGACCTGCTAAATCACACATCACTCACACACACACACACACACACACACACACACACACACATGTACACACACACACAAACACACAAATCCTCCGCCTCTTGCTGTTCATGTCATCAGTCGTCAGCTATCAGCACGGCGTGCACTGCTTGGGGATTTTATGCCTGACTTGTAAAGGCAATGTCAGGGCAAAATATGTACAGAGGTTTAGAGCGCGTTCAAGTGTTAGATTAGTATTTGTTATTCCTCTGCATGAAGAATGTGAATTTTTGCGAGCCCTCCCCCTCTTCCCCACCATCACCTCAAACAACCCTCTTTTCCTTTTCTATTTAACTGTCCAACAGGTTCAAGAACATTAACGAGGACCCGGACCTGACTCGCTGCTGTCTTTTGTGTAGGAGGTGACAGCTACACAAGTTACTCGTAAGTTGCCATTGTGAAACAAAATTGCCCCCAAAATGTCATCGGGTGCATGGAGAGAGGCCTAATTAGAGCCCATTTGGTAAGTCAGCAGTGATTAGCTGGCCGTGCTGAGGTGCTACCGAGAAGTCATCCTCATTAGGTCCGAATATTCAAAATGATCACAGCAGTGTGTGGCAGCATGCGGCTGAACCATTTGATCCGAACGCACATCTCGGTGTGTAATTAAAGTAGCAGATGGCCTGGGTGAAACAGAACGTTATGTCACCTCATTCTGAAGCAGAACATGATGGACAGGGACCCTGCTCCCTGCTACCTTTGCTGTGTCATGCTCGGTTATCCACACTGTACACATCATGTCTGACTACATACAGTTTACTTATTAAACTAATAATCGCTAATAATCGTCCATTACCATGAATAATGCTAGCATTAAATTCTGAATTCAGTCCACGCTATTGTTGATTTATTTTTCTAGACCAGCACACCATGGAGTGTTTCATTCCTTGCCTAAATAATACTAACACAGTAATGAACTTTACCTCCGTTAAAGTCTCTCTGAAAACAAATGCTAATTCTTTAAATAATACAGATTTGAGTATTTGGCTACTAAAGTTAGTAAATGTTCTCAGCACTGGTTCTCCTTGAGTCCAGGTTGTGATGTCACACAATATTTATATATATATATAACCTTCAACCTGAGAACCTTCATGATAAACTAGTGAGCCTGCTAGCTAACAGAGAACAATATTGTGGCTGTTAAAGGGTTAAATGCTATGTTCTGATACTGACAATTCCACTTGTGACCACTTGAGACTAAACTAGCCGTTAGCTAGCTGGCAACATGGCTTTAAAGCTCCAGATGCACCGGCCATCTTTGATATTAAGACATCAGGTCAACTGAATGCACATTAGAGGATTCCTGCTTTTGACCATGTTCTCCATTGAAATTCGGGTGGCTTTCAGCGCTATGATGGATCATCTGCCTTTAAGGGCGTCTGGATGAAAGAAGAACGCAAGTGTCTGAGACGGAGGGATAAGGACAGAGAGGAGTGTGTGTGTGTGTGTGTGTGTGTGTGTGTGTGTGTGTGTGTGTGTGTGTGTGTGCATATACAAGACATAACAGTTAAACTGAGTGCCTGAGCCATCTGTGCTGATGGAGAGCTCTTGTGAATAGCCTGGAGTACTAGGACCTCCACCATTTGCAGGTAAATAATGATCTCCTTCTGCAGGTGTAATTTGGAAGACAAAACCATCTCCACTTATACCTCTTATACCCTGATGCTAAATTCATTCCCGATGCTCTGAGCACGAGCCAAGCTGCAGCATCCAATCCAGTCCAAAACTAGTCAGTCATCACAATTACTTAAATAACTTTCTTGATTTTCTTTTCCTTTACTTTCTGAAAAGAATCCTCATGTGACGCCGGCCAGATTGCCGAACCCGTTTGAACGCTTTCGTTGGCAAATAGAGCGAGTTTAGTGTTGCACTGAAGAAGAAAATGAGCCTCAGACAGCAAACTCACAATGTGGCCTGACATCTTTGGGTTATTGACATCAAACTATTGATTTTTATTTATTTATTTATTTATTTATTTATTTATTATTTTTGAGCTCAGATTCCAGTGGGGTTCAAGATTATAGATCAAAGGTGTCCAATCTGATCTGAAATGGATCAGTGGGTTTCATTCCAACCAAGCAGGAGAGACACCTGAGAGCCAAGATTAACCGAATAAACACTTGGAAGCAGGTGTGGCTCCTAATTGGCTGGAATTACATTTTTTAGATTATTACATGTTACACTGTAAGAGATCTCAGGAAATGTGAGTCTACGTGAGTTAATGTGTCTTCTCCATGTCAGATTATATAATGAAGATCCTCTTACAATAGACCTGTGATTGAAGATAAATACGACCGTCTGCTCATGTCATCACGCATCATGTCATAATCCAGAAATTGCCTCAGATAGAAATCAGGCCCCTGATTTTTAAATGTGTACGTTTTACCTGCACCACTACCGTATTTTCAGATGTCCAGTGAGTTTTGGGTTACCCTATACTGTTCTCCTGCTGGTGGCTTTTAGGCGAATGTCTTTATGAATATAAAGAAAATCGATCCACTAGATCAGAGCAAAGAAATCCGAATTGCACAAAGAAAAATTTTGGCCAAAAGTAAGGATACAATAAAAATAAATATGTTCCTAATTCCACCATAAACTGTTAATCAGCCATTTTTTGGCACTCATACACACACTTTATAGGTGCTTCTCCCCCAAGGATGTTGCACGCCTCCAACTCTAGCCAATGTTGAAGAGGAAAGGTAAATGTGCCAAGCACTCACTAAGACATTTTTCTTCCATGGCAGGATTTCTAAGCAGCAGCACCTGAAGAAAGAACTAGAAGATAGGAGAAACTGTTTGCCTGACTGGTCTAGCCGATTGCCTGCCATGTCCCTGGATGGAGCTTAAATAAATCAGACTGACACCATGGCCAAGATTGACGAGTGTGGCCCACTGGGGAAGTGCAAAAGCAGGGTGCTAAGTGCATCCACGCCCGAGCTACTCACAAATCCTTCCTACAGAGTCCCACTGGTACCGAGCCACAAGGTCCCAGCTGTACACACAGGATTGGGCTCATGTGTATATAACCCGGAACCGCAAAGTGGACGAAGCTTTAAATAAAGCAGGGAGTCCAGAACCCTGAAATATGGGCCTTAATGATTATTGTTGTGTCTGTGGTTGGTCTTGTTCAGAACAATTTATAGACAAATAAGACTTTGAACGCTTTTTTATGTCCGGGCTGCTTCTTTTAAATTGCTTGTCGAAGCTTTTCTGAGACTAATGGGCCATATTTCTCAGGGCAATATTTATAATTGTATTTTTAATTCAGGCGTGTACCTGAAATGTGCCTCCGTTGTTTAGGTTAATACATCGCCAAAATTATTCTAATAGCCAATCTTAAAAGCAAGAGCAATCTTAAAAATGCAATTATCTCTCATTCTGATCATGTCTAAGTCTAGACAAAAGTTCTTTAGCGGTGCATCTACAAAAAAAAAAAGATAAAAAGTTACAAAGTGCGCTGTGACATTGTTGTGAACTAGGGGTAGGGAGTATTTGATGCGCCGTGTGAAAACACATCATCATTCTTGCTTATCTGGGATACGTAAGCACAGAAACAAAGAGAGCAATGAAAAAAAAAGATCATCTCCATCTTTGGATCAGAATAGAGGCAAGTCTATTGCATTATGTGCAGTTTGTAGCAATAACATCATAATAATAATAGTATTAATAATAATACTCAATGTGACTTGATAGTTAACAGCTAGGAACCTTGAGTCAATTGACAAGAATAGACTGTAATAGACTGGTATCCCATCCAGAGTGTAATCCCACCTCACTCCCGCCATTCCAGGGACAGTGTCCGGATACACCATGCCCCTGACCAGGATAAACTTTTACCAGCAAGCAAAGATGCTAATAAAGTTGATCTCAAACCTTCAAGACAAAAACGCAGACACTGAATCAACTCTTAAACCCTGGACATTTTCCTTACATGGTCCTCATGTGAAGTCCCATCTGCTTATCTGACCTTAAGCATGCGTTAGCCTTTCACACGTTCTTTAAGTGAGACTTCATTCTGGAGAACGTCGAAGAGTGGAATCGATTCATTCATTGTGTGGGATTTGTCATGACTGTGGGACCTCACATGTCTCGCCGGATTGGTGTTGTTATTAGAGGCTACCTGCCCTCAGCTTCCCCTTCAGAGACAGAGAGAGAGAGAGAGAGAGAGAGACAGAGAGAGAGAGAGAGAGAGAGAGAGAGAGAATTGCCACTGGCTAGCATGCAGCTGGGTCACAGGCGTCTGCTTTGAAGCCTGGCTGACTTCAGGTATGTATGTAAAGTATGTAAATGACACGGAGAGCAACCATACAATAAATGATACTCGAAGAACATGTTATATGTGATGATACAATCCTGTAACCAAGTGGAAATATATCCTAAAGATATTTAAAGCCTTGGGAGTCTGTCTTAATCGTAACGACTCATCTGACTGCTCCATCAGACAAGCAAATTATTGCCTGGAAAATGTAGATTTTTGTGTTGCAGCATAATTAACTTCCTCCCCAATAAAGTGGTTGTTAAAGTGAGTGAGTAACAACCAAAAATAAGTCTAAAGGCAGGCGAACAAATGAAAAAAGAAATGATGGAGTAAAACCATGCTCATTACTTTGCTTCTCTTGTAGACAAACCAACGTGTCTTGATTGCTGCTGCTTACTTAAGGTCAACAGCTTACAGCAGAGGTGTAAAAACACAATGTCGCTGAGTTTACACAAAAACAAAACACAAGTGACTAAATTAAAATGTGTCTCCATTAACCTTCACAATGAACACCATTCAATAACCACAGCGCAGAAATGACGCGAGTGATCACATGACGCTACGTTCAACTTCCTTTTTATGTGAAGTTCCTTCCTTAAAATGTAGATGCCATGTTTATTCATTTCCCCCCCTGAGAATTATACTAATAAAGAATTGTGTATCACTGTTACACATTGTGTCTTTTGTTCTTGTCAAAAATGTTTCGCTTATCATTTTTCAGATTTTATGTATCAATTATTTTTCATAAAAAATCACTTTTGAGACTAAATAAAACCAATCATAAACACAGCAAAAGAACAACAGCAGGATACACTCGATGCATTACAAATGAAACGTGAAACAGCAGTCTACTTTTGTAGCTACATTTTTTCCTTTCCGTCTAAGAAGAACAGATTTTCAGGTAGATTTAAGGTTGATTGCTACATTTTTTAATAGAAAGCAGCTGCTTTTCAAAACTGGAATCCCCTTCATTTCAGTTACTTTTGATTCGAATTATAACCATCACATTTTATCTGAAGCAATGATGAAATCTGGACTACTCTACTCTATTCTCTTACTGCAAATTAGGCCTTACAATACGCCAGGCCTAAATTCATGCAACGAACAAACAAAAGCAAAAAAAAAGTCATTCTCTGGATGAAGTTACATTACATAGCAGCCAGTGGTGTGCAATCCAATATTAACGACTACATCTACATGAGTATGAAGCCAAGGTCCAAAGCTCAACTTGGCATATATAACACCAATAAATGAATGAAATCTAAATATGATTTATAGTCCTGAGTAGAGCGCTTATGTCTGGGAGCAGGCAGTCATGGCTTGAATGAACACCCAGTGATTCATTTCTATCATATAAAACTTTACTGACTAAAAATACGGGACAGGAAAGTGATCGAAAACAACGGAAACCATGCATAAAGCAAGAGCAGGAAAAAAGAGAGGCTGTGATCCTTAATGGAAACATAACGACTGTTAGGACGATCAATCCTGGCACGTGAATCCACATTTCCTCCTTAAATATAAACATTTTCTATTATAACGTCAGTGAATATCAGCATTACAATCAAACATTGGAGCCAACAGTATACGGAATCTAACCTCGCTAGTTTTAGAAGTTTTAACAGGTAACATATTGATAAATCAAGCAGCCAGAACAGTTTACAGAAAGATGGAAGGATAACATAACTGAGATTAGAAATTGATGTAGTACCTATACATTCAGAATTGTGATATATTACCCTTAATAAAATTTTGATTCTGGTTATGGCCATGCTCACGTCCTCTGTTTGCTATCGCAGATCAAAAGGATAGTGAAGCGATTCAACAATCCTTCTGAACGTGATGTGTGTGAGCGGATAACAGATATTCCTAAAAAAAAAAATCAAATAAAAACTGACCAAAACCTGGCAGAACTCTAGAGACTGTGGCGCCGTGGCCCACTTCAATTGACATATCGATTGCTCTCTCGGATAGCTGCAAGGCCAGCAGTTGCACTGGGCACTGGAGCACAATTATGAAAATGGACCACAAGTTGTTCTGTTTAATTTGTCTGTGTATTTAAAAATACTCGGGAGTCTGCATTTAAAAAGTGCTTGGGGAGAAACCCTACATGTTATGTTTAATTCTGGATAATTCATGCCAAAGGCTATTGCACCATTCTTGTGGAGAACACTGCTTTTTTTTTTTTTTTTCCTGGTACAATGCTATGTTTTTTGCCTTGCTGGGTATGCCCTTTGGAGAAGGATTTGTTAATGATGATGTACAGAGATGTTGAGAAACAAAGCACGAGTGTAATTCCTTAGCTTTTTCATCGTCAGAACGACGAGTCAAAAGTATAACCAAATCCTGACTCGGAGGCTCTGCAAGTCAAGAGCTGGCTGCCTTTCACTGGCTCATTTCAAACTGTGGTTATACTTCATAAAATAAAAAAAAAAAGTACCACAAAAACCTTTCTGAAATTCACTGAATTCACACCCTGCACAAAAGCAAAGCTCGTACTAGCTTCATTTCCTGGAAGTGACGAACTATAAAATCAAATCGAATCAAATATCTCAACGTTTTTTTTTTTTTTTCTAGATATACTACCACACTGAAATCCTTAACCAAACAAACAAAAAGCTCTTAAGCAACAATTTGAATTTGAAGGGCATTTTAATTCCATATGCAGATAGAGATACGAATGTATTTGAGGTAGTGATGGTGTAGATATAAAAACCACGTACACTCTGGAACAGCCCTGATATTCCTACATATAATTCCACGATGGCCGTTAACCTCTCACCTTCTTACAACCTATTTCTATTGAATGATGGCTCTTTGGTGAAGCGATGAGTCATTCACACTTCACCTAGAGCAGAATAGACTGATGATGAATTGCTGGTGAGTACAACCATCAATATTGTTCTTCATTACATGTCAGGTAATGCATTTGGGAGAACAAGTCACAAACATGGACAACCCAACTACTCTGAAAACCCAACATATAATCCATACCATGGGTTACCAGCATATCTATAATACCAAATATAATCCATACCATGGGTTACCAGCATATCTATAATACCAAATATAATCCATACCATGGGTTACTAGCATATCTATAATACCAAATATAATCCATACCATGGGTTACCAGCATATCTATAATACCAAATATAATCCATACCATGGGTTACCAGCATATCTATAATACCAAATATAATCCATACCATGGGTTACTAGCATATCTATAATACCAAATATAATCCATACCATGGGTTACCAGCATATCTATAATACCCAATATAATGGGTATGAGTATATATAACACCATGTCGTAGCCATGCACCAAGCCCATGTATTTATTTTCATTTTCAGTTTCTCTGTAAGCTGCTCCACACTTGTTAGTACCTTTGTGCACGGTACCATCCGCGCTTGCTGATACTGCCCTGCACGCTCAGGTCGGCCATCCTCGCACTCCCGAATAAGGATAACTGTTCAAACACCAGAAGATGATTCATCATGTTACTTGTACTTCTCTTGATGTTTTCACAGAGCGCCGTTTACAGCCTACTTTGTGTTGATCGTTATTCGTGAAATACATCCAGATCCAGCTGTTATTACATGTCTTTGTCATTAGCGTGACAATATACGCCAAGGCTACGATAGTATCACGCAGCATCGCATGTTGGTATCAGAGCAGTTTTTATGAGTACACGAGCGCAGTATTAGACTGACGCCGGATACCAGTATCAGTATCAGTGCATCGCTAATCGGGATAATAACTTTTGCCCATTGTCTTGAAGGTGTTTGCCTCAAGCGGCACATTCAGAGCTCGATCTCAGTACAAACCTTCTGTTGCCGATGATGGATGTACCACTATTCCGTGCAGTACGGGAAATGTACCAGATCCATTAGCGCTGACATTTATACATGGTTACACTCGGCTTTCTCTTTCCTCTCAAGTACATATACACACAAACACACACCTCGAATTCATTACTCCTCGACTGTATCCCTTAAACTGTACACCACGTCATCGATACTCAATTCCACATTGAACACTTAAACAGTGCCGAGTGTATGTGCACTGAAATAGCATATCAAAATAACACAAGGCCCATCTTCAATAGTCTGTGTACATTCTGCTGCTATCTGGGGTTTAAGATATTGATCACGGTAATATATTGAACACTCAGGGCCTCATGCAATAAATGCAAAACCTGCTTTCTCAATCTGTCTCTGCCTGCAGCAGCTGCTACCTCCAGTTGAAGCCTTTCGATCTTCGGAATTGTGACGTGGCCCAGCAGACGCTGCTTCTCCTCTTTATTTATGAACTCGGCAGATCGTTTGAACTGGAAAATCTGGCTGCTTTATCTTCAGAGCTCCAGCAAAGTGCTTACTGTTAGAGAACAATGCCGGATAATGCTGTGCAGGAAACATCCAGAACCTGGAAGTGGATGAGCGATGCCTGGATGGACCTTGCAGTAGAATCATGCTTTGTAAGTTCACGTATATGGACTCATCCACGCTGTCCTGTCCTCGTACTGTACAGTACGGTTGAATTCTGGATTGTGATTGGTCGAAAGGTGTTGATTATTGTTCTACAACTGCAGCTCTGACTGTAGTGCTTCAGTAAATCACAGGTGAACAGATTGTTAATAGATTGTAGACCATAAGCCAGAAGAACTTCTTTCCATGACATTAAACTGTAACTATAAAGAAAGTAAACAAACAAACATATTCACCAATCAGTAAATGACCTATTACCTATTCCATAGAACATTTCTTTTCTTTTTTTTTTAACTAAGGACATGTATACGAATTGAAGTAAGTTCTCCTTTTTAATGGAGGTCTCCTACTGCTGGAAATCAGAAATATCCCCAAATGTACTCTCATCATCAGAACTGAATACCACCCCGCTCTCTCGTTCCTCCTCCAACTCATTATCCTATTATCCATATTGCAAAGTTTACCTCTGGTGCTGAGCAGTTTGCTCGTATTTGCTGGATTTTCTCTGACATTGTGTATAGAATTCGGGAAGGTACACAGTCTGATGTGGAGCTCTTATCTAGATTGGTTGTGTGAAGGCTATGAGAACAGGAACATGAAATCATTTAGATGATATTGCAATCTTATCATTTGTGTTTTAAAGAGAGACAGAACAGCGAGGGACAGGGAAGAAGGTGTACGTATGGATAAGCGATGGATATGAGACATCAACACTTGGCTCAGATTAATACGAATGCATATGAATAAAGCCACAAAAGTCTATTTCAAACACTTAAACCACTAGTTTGACTCTTTTCGTCTTCATAATGTTTGCATAACTCGCTCCGGGAGACAGCCATGCCACTAGAACTTGATCTAATTAGCCTATTAAGTGGACAGATATAAGATTTGTCACAGATCACCAATTAACTCCACCCCTACAGGCAAATGCTCTACAGCCGTTTTTCATCTGCGGCCTAATAATAACCACCACTTAATTTTCCCGATAGCTATAATTTAAGAATTTAGATGTTTGTTGTTGAAAATGGGATGCAAGCAGGGCACTCGAGTCTGCAATTCTGTCCATTAGTGGTTCTATTTCTGGGTGTTGTTTTGATGTTTGTTGCATTAATTATATCTGTATGACTTGGTAGTGGATACGTTTATTTTTTGTTTTGTTTTTTTAACAAATTTTTCATTTCATTTCATTTCATCCATCCATCCATCCATCCATTTACCACTGAGATCAAAGGATCAAAGCAGGAAAGAAATAATGGCACAGCATTAAATGTAGCTATAAATAAAAAGTGCAACATTTCCGTCTTTAATTAAGAAGAAAAATGTAACCATTGGCAACATCCCGTGGTATGTGAAGAATAAAACGAGGACATCCTTTTATAGGAAAATTATCAACTTCCATCCATCAATCCATGTACTTATAGTGGTGTGCAAAAGTTTGTGCGTCCTGCATATAAAAAAAAATAAAATATGGCTAAGAATAATAGTGTTACTTCTTCACTGTAATTAGAATCAGATGTTTGGCTATAATATAACCTGGGCAGGCATTTACTTCTGGTCATTATTAATAGCGCTGATATTAAATACAGCTATAAACTGCAACAGCACTCACAAGGTTTATTAATTCAAAAGACAATGTAATCGTTGGCAAACTGCTGTGTTACATGAGGATGAAAACACTTCTGGATGTGCCGTTATAGGAAAACAATCAACTTCCATCTATTCATCCGCAAAAGTATACGTAAAAAAAAGTGCAGAAGTTTGTGGCAAAAATATCAAAGAAGTAGAAGTCCATTTTCCCCACTCACAAAAAGAGGCAGAGGGTATAAACTTCTGCACACAACAGCTCTTCTGAAGATTGAAATTTTTCAGTGGAAACTGCAACAGTCTTACCTCGTCACTACAAACAGAATCGGGTATTTTACTATATTTTACAATATTTCTATGTCTATGAATTATTAATAGTGTACACAGTGTGTTTAATATGCAGATCTACAACGTGTGAGTCTTTGTCAAGTTTATTCAAGGACATAAGACCATCGTCACCATCTCATGGAGTTCGGAGTGGGTGGGGTATTGGGGCATATGTCCAATTAGATGCTCCCACTTGTATCGTTCTTATGTTTCCGGATCTTAATATAAATACAAATAAATGAATAAATGCAAATAAAAATCGGAAAGATGTGGTGCTTTATTATATAGAGTCTAAATGAGTCATTGATAGGACATGCATTATGCTGAAAGGAAACCATAAACCACATTAATCTGCATTTGCTTTTAAGTCGTAAAGACCCGGTTTATCAGAATAAGCAGAAAAATGATATTTATGGCCACATGGTGGAATTTATTTCTAAATTATTATTGCTTAAATTCATCATGCTTGCTGTCGGATGTAAATTATAAGGCAGGCATTAAACAGACGTATAGAGGGCTGAAAGGATTTATGCTGATCGAGTCAAGCGAGAGACGGAGATGGAGTGATATAATTATATATATATATATAAATATATATATATTACAGTTTCTTTACAGTTTAAACTCAAAGGTTTTAATGCCACTTCCTGCTTTTCTACTGGTTAAGAATCAGAGTGTTTTTGGGGAAAAAACTGATCCTTTTCTTTTCTGTTCCACCCCAAGTTTCCCTCCTGTTTTTGACCCAAATGGACTCTCATTTATGTAAGAAATATAAAAACGGCATTCGATATAATATTATACATAGTATTATAATATTCAACAGCATTGAATATAACAGTAGCCATAAGGATCACACCATAAGGATCACGTAGGTGCTTTTTTCTCAGATTGCTTGAAGTAGAAGTGGACCTTCAGGTTCTGTTGGTTCCAGTTTAGGTCCATTCTTGTTGTCGTGCAGTAGAAAAAGCAAAAATGAGTTTATTTCTATATTAAAAGGTTCAAACAGACCGGACATACTACAAGCGCAGAGTTAGCAGACCTCATTGTTTCAGTTGGAGTGCCATTTTCTATTTTTTTTTTCTTTTCTTTGCCATCCTGTCTGAAGAGCTTTTCGTTCAGCCGGTGCAGCTGATAGCAGCAGCTATTTAGGAGTTCAGGTACTTGTAGGAAATGAGAGGTAACTCTTGAAACACAGCTCAGGAAGCTATGGATAATAGCACAGGGTACCGAAGGGAAACAATCCATCCCTACGAGGAGGTAAAGGTTTCATTTTCTTCACGTAGAAGAAGAAAGCATGGTGGACGACCGTGACCTTTCACACAGGGATAAATATGGAAGGTTTCCCATGGAAAATGTCTATTTGTTCCTGAGATTTAACTTCTCTCTCTTTCTTTTCTGGAGTTCTATGCCAAAACAATGGCAGAAATAATTCTGTCCATGTTGTGGAGAAATCATTCGCCAAAAACCCGGCCATCAGGGGAATACGAGTCTCTCTGACTTCCTTGTGGAAGCTTCTGGAAGCCAGTAGGCCTCCATTCTCTCCCTTCTGCTTCATTAATCCAATAACAGTGTGATAAGAGTTCTGGGCTCACTCAGCCGTCCCTCGTTCCCCGGCAGGCTCAGAACCGTGTGCAAGATTTGAACCCCAGTGGAGACATGAAGTCCAAACGACAGCGCAGCCAGTATTGAGAGGAAAAGCAAATCAGCTAGAACTTTTTTTTTAAAAGTCATAAACAGTTCTTACATGTGCAGTCTAACAATGATGAAAAAAAAATATACCACTACAATTACTACTACTAAAAATAATAATCATAATAATTAATGTATAAAATACCTTCTGTATATTGTATGTAAGTATGAACTAAAAAGATATATATACATATATATATATATATATATATATATATATATATATATATATATATATATATAAACCTATTCAAAGGTTAAAGTGAAACAAAATGGTTGTAGGAGTTAAAAATATTTTAATGTGGTCCAAGAAAAAAAAACGATTAGTAAAATATAGAACGCGATAATTACATAACAAAAATAAATGCAAATTAAAAACAACATAAAGCAGTACGGAGTTCAACGGCTGCAATTTATTTGCTTATGAAATCAGACGTCTGATAAAAATAAATCACACGGATTACTATCAATTCCTATGTTGTGACAACCCACACTGCCTTGTCACTTTTTATATACAATCTATGTATTCTATATTTAGTTCTGTAACCACACACACACACACACACACACAGTGACAGAGCAGCAACATGATGGACGAGGCACCCACACGATATCTGCTGATAATCAAACGGCACTGGATATGAGAAATGCTTTAAAATGGAGGATCGTTACCATGGCGACAGCCAATCATTGCCTGGAGACGAGCGCTTTTTGCATGGCAAGGAGCACACGGTGTGCCTGGAAGTAGGTATGTATACACACACACACACACACACACACACACACACACACTTTTCAATTATTAAATCTTTTAAATGATCCATTTCCTCAGCAACCTGAGATCGACTTAAAAATCTTCTCTAAATCTCAAATGTCTTGTTATTCACTATATATGTTCACAACATAGGGTCATAAGGTATGACATAGCATTAAAGACCTGATATACAAATCCATTATAAAAAAAAAGATACTTTTGGTAACTCTTTAAAGGACATAACCATAACGCTATATAAATACATTCATAACAGGTTATAAAGCATTTATAAGCTAGTGTAGGCATTATTCTAATTACAACTCCAAAAAAATGGGGAAAAAATGTTCTCAGATATTCCACAACGTTAAGTGTAATGATAAATGGATAAAAATAACGATGTGTCCTTCTTTAATCAATTGGAAACTGTCATCATTTGCAAAGGTGTAAGAGGAGTAAAACACTGTGTGCCATGTTGTTACAGGAAAATAATCAACTGTGGGCTAGGAAGAGTGACTCTGCTTCATCACAGCACCCTGCTGTTGATTATTTTACTGTAACAGCATGGTGGGAGTGTGATATTCCTGCTAATTGTTCCACTGTTACATGACTCGAGTTTCTTGTTGTTATGGAAACGGTGACATGTGACACGTAGGTGTGAAAGAAGGTTTTTGTGTGCATGTAAACATCCATTTGGCCTGGAGAAGAAGTGTGTGTGTGTGTGTGTGTGTGTGTGTGTGTGTGTGGAGAACAGCAGAGAAGTGTAGAATTGCAGTGACAGCATGGGTGATGTATGTAAGTGTGAAAATGTTGGTCCAGTTGTGTGTGTGTGTGTATGTGTGTGTGTGTACACACTTTTTAAAGCCACACCAATAAGGTTCTACCTCACCTCATTGCACAGACAGCTTTCCACACACAGCACACTGCATCTCTGACACTGCTACAGTGAACGCATCCTCAGCCAAGAGAAATCACTGGAGCTACACGCATGTACAACACAACACAACGCAACACAACACAATGACACAAAACAACATGGCACAAAACACAACACAAGACAAAACTAGACACCCCGACCTGAAAGTAATCAACACGACAACACGACACATAGGCAAAACAATGTGACACAAGACAACACAAAACAACACACCACAACAGTACGGAATGACACACCAAAAAAACAACAGGACAAAGAACACAAGTCAACCCAGTGCAACAGAAGAGTAGAATGAAGAACTAAACAGCGTTCCTCATCATCCTGGTAGCGCTCGGTTTAAACCTGAACACGCAAACACACACCCACACACAAACCATATACGTTCACCACAGTACACTCACAACAGCACCACAGCATCCAGGAGGGATTCCAATCTGATTTACAGCTTCAGAAACTGGACTATGGACGCGAGCAGAGATTTTAATTTTGCATTCCATTGTCTCATATTTTATTGTCTTGTATTGTATTATCTCATATTGTGTTCTCTCGTATTTTATTGTCTCATATTTTATTGTCTTGCATTATCTCGTATTTTATTGTCTTGTATTATCTCGTATTTTATTGTCTCATATTATGTTGTCTTGTATTATCTCATATTTTATTGTCTCATTTTGTATTGTCTTATATTGAATCATTTCTTGTATTGTATTGTCTCATATAATATTGTTTCTCATTGTGTTGTCTCATAGTATTTTCTTGTATTGTACTGTTTCTTATATTTTATTGTCTCATATTTCATGGTTTCTCATATTGTATTGTCTCATTTTATTGTCTTGTGTTGTATCACCTTATATTTCATTGTCTCATATTTTATTGTCTTGTATTGAATTGTCTCACATTGTGTTGTAATGTATAGTATTATCCCATATTCTCTCTCATCTCATCTCATTTCGTGGCATCTCATCCCATCTTGTCTCATAGTGTATCGTCTCGTCTTATCTCATTTTGTAACTTGTATCTTGTATTGTATTGTCTTGGGCCACATTGCCTCATCTTATCTCACATTGTGTAGTACTATATTACCTTGGCTCATACTATATCATCTCGTATAATATAGTCTCGTATTGTCTCAGTTTAAAACCCGGCTAAAGTAAATAGAATATGTTATAGAGAATGCTGGACATCAGTTAGCTACACACAGAGGCTTTGTTCCGTTCTCTTAGCAACTCAGCTAGCCATATTGGAACAGACACGGAGAACCTTGAAGATACTCTGCCCTTATTTCTTTCCCTTCAATCCTGCTCTACCTTCCTCCTCCTTTCTTTACTTCCTCTTACATGGTGCCTCAGAGACCTCTCAAGGGGAAACTTCAGAAAATTTATATCTAATTTGCACATGGAGAAGTAAACAAAGTCGTTCAGGTTTGTTGTGATGAAACATATCATTTTAGAGAAATGAAACTAAACCGAGTGGGAATTATTTACAGAAAGCAGAGGGCTGAAGAGTTTAAGGCGTCGAATAGCAACATTACACAACGTTATTATATAAAATATGCTGTTATATGATTGCTATGTGACACAGTAATCAAATCCAACTTTTCCTTTTTCTGTTTCTTCAGAACAAATGCCTCAGAACCTCATCGTTAATAATACTGTATTAGCATGGTGCCATTAGTGACTTTAGCTACACTGTGAGTAGAACAAAAAACCCTAACTTTAACCGAAGAACAAATATTGTTGAAGGAGGGCACGTGAGAGTCAATTAGCCCTGCTGGGAATGGTAATAATATTTTCCAAGAGGACTCGACCTCTGATAAATTATGCCTAGAGTTTAATAAGCTATCTGGAGCTAATATCACAGTGTCGCTAGCGTCCAACCATTCAGCTAATTAATTAGCAATAAGGAGAGTGCAGCAGCGGCGGCTTGCTTTATTCTGGATTTGTACCACAGTAAAAGGTCATGCTCTGATTCACAGAGATGATTTATTTTCAGTAATAAGAGAACTGATGGAGTTTCATCTCCTCTGTGAAGAGCTTTCGTCTTTGTTAGCCTCTTTCATCATCGCCAGCTCTTCACCTCAGCACCAAGTGCAAACCTATCACTTCTACAAAAAAAAACACAAACAAAAAAAAAAACATAAATGAAGTAGTGGGTTTGATTAATGAGCTTCATTTGTGGAGGATCTGACTATGCCATGATGATCATCCACTTCACCTTTAGATTTCAGAGAGAAAGAATTTGAGAAGATCGTCCTCTTCATGTTTTTACATTGAATTTAAGGAAAAAAAATTCATTCAATCTTCCCAAAAAAGAAAGTATAATGTTTGCTTTACTGCATTTTGCTCTTAAAACCCTGAGTAACAGTGTTTTGGCATAGAATTGGCAAATGCACAAAATATGGTTAGCATCCATGCTAATGGCATGAGGAAGTTAAAGAAATTCTCAGGATTTAGTTTTTTTAAGTAATAATTTTCTTTCAGCCTATAATATGGGTAACATGGTTATATTTGTAAAGTGACCTGCCTGGGAATCGAACTCCGGTCGCAGCAGGGAGTGCACGCGACCCTTAGCCGCTAGAAAATTATAATTCATAGTTCATAATTGGACTGGTTTGTTTGTTTGTTTGTTTGTTTTTTAAATCCCACTCACATAGATATTGTTTGTGTTTGTACTTGCCCACAAGACTTTTAAACAATTTCAGTTGGTTCTATTTCCCAAAATATAACAATGCTAGCAGTTTAATTTAAACCACTATGACCCTGACCAGGCAGTTACTAATGATGAATGAATGAACACTGGTAATGCATTACGCAATGCTGCACAGTCATGTTAATGTTAATGAATGTGGTCTTAGTTTCTTCCGCAAGCTTTATATTTGACCACACGCCTGCAAGAAAGTAAAAAAAAACAAACAAAAAAAACTCCCACTTGTGGGATCCCAGTCCTGATACATACCTGTAGTGCACCTCATACTCATAGCTGTATTTATATCTGTTTAGAACACATTATCGGTTCATTACATTCTGTTACATTCCTAATGCCCATAATCCTTCAATCTCCATAGCACGGAGAAATTGAATTTGAAGGAAAATTGCTAACTTATTCACAAAATAATGGGCACCATGCTGCATTATTGACTCAACACTGCCTCTTCATCGAGGGGAAGAAAAAAAAAAGAAAACTGATTTTGTCCTTGTTAATAATACATGAGACGACTGACTGTAGTGATGCAAGTGCCACTAAATCTAGGGCTTTCCTCAAGAGACACCCATCATCCCCCAAGGCAAAGCGACTACTTTTCCTGGACTTTCATCCTGTCTTCTCTATACACGAATGCCAACACTATGTTCTGTTCTTTCTTCCCCTTTTAATTAGACAAACAATATTATGGAATACAAATGTGGGGGGAAAAAAAACTAGAAAGGAATTGAGAAAGAAGCTCCTTGCTATTCAAGGCCACTACACAGGAGAGTTTGCAGGCTGTATGTGCACGGATGTTTAAAATTCAACCCCTGACCCAATGATAATGCAGCATCAGTAGAGACTTCCACATCTTTCAATCTCATTGTGGAATCAAATGCACTGAAGGCTGAGTGCGCTTTAAAATAGCTTTTCTTCCATACGTGGTATTGGATTCCAGGCATTATAAAGACTAAAACTAAAACTCAAGCAGTGATAGGAAGTGCGCATCCAAATGCTGAAAAATACTTTTGCTTGATTGAAATTGAAAAAGACATGGCTGGTTCATTTCCATCTCCACTGATATGACAGGGATGAAGGTAATACGATCAGAATGGACAATTAACCAATTGTACTTTTCACACATGGACACAAATCCAAGCTTAGAGCCAAACCAGGAACCCTGGAGCTGTCTGACCCTCAGCTAGGCTTGGCTTTAAGCAGGGCTCTGGTGATGTACATCCTGGATGGTGATGAGCTTCCATGCTGTGCAGACTCACTTTCAGAATCAACAATTTTAGCTGCATGAGTGCCTAATAATATGACAATATGTAATATGATACACAGATTTATTATTTCGCACATTTATTGCATTGCTATTTTAAAAGAACATTAAGGCTAGATGTGAAAATTCAGCACCTCCATTTGACTTCATTGTTAAGTACAGTAGCTGCTTTCCATCTGTCGGTGTGGGTTAGTCGATTATGATTGCCTTATAACTGAACAAAGATGCCCACCAATGATGAGGTAAAGCAAGTCAAAGTCAATGTCATTAGCAAAACTTATAGTATATGCTTTGAAATTGCATATATAGAACAAATATTATATGTGGCTTTTTGCTTATCACTGCTTCTATGCAATGAATATATGTCATTGGAAAACAAGGTAGTTTTCTTTTGGCAAGAAACCTGTGTTAGATTAATAAGAGGCATTTCTAGATGCAGAGAAGACAAAGGCAGACTAATTGGCAACAGAGGAGAGATTATAAAGGGTGAGAGGGGTAGAGCTTGAGCCAAAGAAAGAAAGAGAGAGAGCAAGAGAGTCCATGACTAAAGCCTCCTCACTGACTCGCTGGCTCATTTCCGGTCATCCATCTGGCACGTCTCGGCTTCATCCCATGGGGAGGAAACAGAGGGCATGAGCTCAGTGCTGTTAGCGATTAGCACCTGGGCTAGCACCTGAGAATGCCTCGTTCTGACACTAGAAAAAATAGCTGAAGGAGTGCAGTTGGCATCATCAGAGGGTCTCTTCATCATTCTCTGGCTTCGATTAACCTCCATCATCGTCCAACAGGCAGATCTCCCTCCTGCACCTGCACTAATCCCTTCTGTACGCTGCTCATTAACGAAATACTAATTGTGTAAAGGATTGTTGATGCAATTTGGTATGTGAGAGAGACAGAAATGAAGAGTGTACTTGTTTGTAAGAGGAAGAAGGTGAGAGATGAGGGAAGAGGGGGGAAAAAAAGGGAGAGCGAAATAAGCCGAGGACACGATCGATATCTAGGATCAATTTACAGAACACTGGAGGGAAAAGTGCTAACTGGCTCAAACCATTTCGGCAAGTACGATCCATAAAATGTGATCTTGCCAGCTCAACCAGTATTTAAGTAAAATATTTAAATGTTTTATTAGCTATTCCAAAAGGGTCCAAGAAGTTCTTCTCAGAAAGCATTAGAATGTGCAGGAGGTATTTTTTGGTGGCCACTGATTTGCATTGGAGACCGTTTGTGTTGCTCGGCGTGTCGTTGCTGCAAGAGCGGAACTTTAATAACAGCCTCATCTTTAAAGACAATATCCCCATCTGTCTTTGCCATATTTTATCTCTCTGTATTTATTACTCTCTTTTCGGATTTCGCCTCGGTTGGACCTCATCTGCTGCTCCCGGAGGAGCGCTCACTCATTGATTACAAAGAAGTAATTTTCCATTTGATATGATCACTCCAGGAGACTAAGAGTTTTCATCAGTATTCAGCTCACTAGGCCACTGTCAGCAGCTGTCTTAGTTAGGCCACTCTGGGAGATAATCTCAGAGCCATCTAATAGGGTTCTCCTTGCAGACTTTATTCACCTTAAGAAAATGGAAGAAATTCATGACATCTTCCAGTTGTGAGAGCTTCCACACGTCTGTGGGAGCTGACTAGGATGATAATTCAAACACACTCTCAGAATAACATTCAATGAAACCAAAACATAAGCAGAACAGCTTGGCATCAGTGTGCCTTACAACAACATTTGGGATGTTTTTGGCTGTGAAAACTGTTTGACAACTAAGAGTATGCAATATTGGTGGACATCTGTATCATGAGATGTTCATGTGTCTGCATGTTACAGGACTGGAAGATCCAGTCAAATTGCAAGTGGACTGTACCCTTCACCGCTTCGTACACATTTTGCGAGAAGAAAAACATGCTCAGAGGGCGGTTGATAGTAAACTCATACTTGTTTGACTCTCATGCAAGCCGGAGTTTCTACTCTCATATATACATATTAATCAACGAGCCCTTCTTTGAGAAGACTTTAAAAACTCTCTCATCCATTAAACGTGTAAGTCCGTGTATAGTTTCTGCCTGTATTTCAGTTGAGGGTTGCAGTATTGCCTCCCAGAGCTGCTGTTTTGAGGTATACTGTCGCCTCATAGATCTTCTTTTTAAGGATGTTAGACAGGTTCTCATTAGGACTGAGGTCAGGACATGATGGTGGATGGCCACACCATGTTTTTTCTCCTTTTATGCCCGTAGCAACCAAGTAGTCAATGGTGGGGTTTTTTCTGCAGCATGGGATAGTGCGTTGTCCTGCATAAAAATAATTTAATTTAAGATGGCACGATACTTCTTTTTATACCATGGCAGAAAAAATCCGTTAGGAGCTCCACATATCTTGCAGAGGTCATTTTGACACCCTCAGGGACACTAAAGGGACCCACCATGTCACTTCCTAATATTCCACCCCTAATCATCCCTCTGACACATCCCTGCTGATGTCAGAGTGATGTTGTTGGACTAGGGTGGTCATTCGCCAACCATCCAGAACTCCATCCATCTGGACCATCCAGTGTAGCACGGCATTGTATTTCTGACATTGTACTTCATGTATTTCTGAGCCCACTGCAAACTTCTAGCGGCTCCAGAGACACCAGCAGCTTCAAACGTGTGTTTGTTGCTCAACAGTGGCTTTGTTATAGCTGCCCTTTTAATATCATTAATGACAAACGTTCCTTAATAAGCCTTTCTCTGACCGAACACGTCTGTGCTCTGAATCAGTCACAAATCTTTTCACTGTTCGATGATCTCTATTCAGTTTTCGCAGAATATCAGTAGTTTTCATGCCTATTTCACACTTTTCATTTCCATACTGTGACTTGCTTAATAATGTGGAACAACCTCTTAAATAGGTTTCCCTTTAATTAAGATCATCTGGCAAACTAATTATTAAACCTGTCTGAGATTGATACCAGTTATCTAAAAATATATGCGAAATAAAACAAACAAACACTTTCTTTGAAAAATTAAAATCTAAAGGTTGATTTTACGGAAATTTTACTTAGATATATTTTTACATACCAAGTTTGTTAGAAAATAAAAAATGTAAATCAAATTTTTTTACCCATCCACCTTTTTTATTTTTACATCCCTACAGGGGGCTACACAACTATTCAAACTTCAACCCACCATGTACAGAACCAGCATGACGACGCCAATGCGGTTCGCTTTACAATGCAAGGCAAATTAATTTTAATAGACAACGAACTCTGCAGGAAGCCTCTATAAATAAAGAACGAGATCTCATATAAAATGATTACAATTCACAATGACCTATACTGTGCAGGTTACTGAGCCAGATCACAATGCTCCATCAAATTCGCACCATTCATACGACGTTTGTAATAATTAGGTCGCCTGAATAGTGCTGCTTGTAAAACACAGTGCCTGAACACGTAGATAGGACCTGAATCACGCTGATGGAAGAGATGAGTGTTTCTGAGCAGTGGATAGGAGGCAGTGTTGCAGAAATACATGCAGGTGGAGGAGTGAGCTGGGGGGGGGGATGGACTTTAATTTGAGTGCAATCGCATGAGGGAAAATGGCCACTCACGGCACAGACACTTAAGATTCAGGTACCTACCTGCTGGGCATTTTGGTTCCCTATTTCACATTTCAACCTGCACTTATCATACACACACTTATGTTGTAATCAGACACACACCATCAGGTAGAATGCTACAGCCAGGGTATGTAAAAGAAAAAAAAAACATTGCTGAATGGTTCAGAGGACGTCCATATTCAAGCTTTGAATCAGCGCTGGCTCTAGTTACAAGTGGTTTAAGCCACCAGGGGCCCCAGGAGAATGCAGTACCTTCTTAATATACCTTTTGTAATAATATCTTTTAGTGACAAGGGATCTGAAGCCCATGAATCATAGCATGAGACAACCATCATTCAAGTTATCTACTGTGTGAACTGTACAACTTTATAGTCTCGTTGTATTTTAGGCTATATTTGGATTGTGGTGCTTATTCATCCATCTACAACCTTGTTCCTCTAAACCAGAAGGATGAAATACACTCAGCATTTCTTTAGAAGAACTTTCTATCCGCAGTTACGAGGCACCAACAACTCCATGACGGTTCAGAATGTGTTATCTTAAATAAATAAATAAACAAACAAACAAACAAACAAACGAACATTATCCATTATTCTTCTTAAAAATAACAAATAAAATCTGTGTTTTGGTAGTAAAATATGTTTTTATGATAGAATGTCAAGAGAAGAGGAAAAAGTTAGGTTTTTGGACCCAAGGAAGGAGCACAAAAATCAATTCTGGATAAATTCCACCAGCTCATTCAAGAGCTTAAACTTGAACTGTTGGAAAAATATTGCTGGAAATGTTGAAAAAATGTTTTAAAGGGTTACTATCGGAAACGCATGCAGAAATTAAACTTGGGGTGCGAGTTTCAATAGAGTAGTGCGTGTTTAAGCAAAATTTGTCTAAATTCGTTCATCATTCCCCAATGGAAGAGTTATCTGAGCTAAATATGGTGCAACATTTTTTTTAAAAATATTGAGCTGAATGTGGACCTGCTGTAAATGTATAGCTGTGTTTTATTGGTTAGCTTTGGATGAGTTTATCTCCATCATTCCTTTGGTGAGATGTGGAACAGATTAGGTGGTATGTATGGGTCATCACTGGTGTATTCGCTAATCAGTATAACGAGCCTGGTGTCCAATTAAAAACGTCTGCACTTACAGTGACCATACTGTTTATTATGTTTTGTCGGAGACAATTGGTGAAGTTTAGTTTTGAAGTACAAGCTATTCATTTTAATTCTGCTTATGGCAGCATATTCCAGACTTTATTCAAATGCAAATGCTAATTAGAGGATGCCAATTCAAAAATGTATTTGCATTCTCATGTTCCAATTCCTCATGCCAAAAATAAAGCACTTCCAAATTCACATTAGCATTTGTACCGTCAATGAAGTCTGTCTGTCAATCAAAAACTACTGGACGGAGGGAAGTTTTATTGGTGTTTTGGAGGAAATCGGTTCAACCTTGTGGCAATAGTGCTGACAAAAACATGGAGGTAAACAAGAGAAAGCCAGTTTTGGGTCTTCAAATTCTAATGATTTGGAAAAAGCAATGCTTTTTTTTTTACATCCTGTTGTCCTAGAAACATCAGGATTTTCCTCTCATACTAATTACAAAAGAATGTTCTCATGGAGACCTGTTATTAATACCAGCAAGCAAAATGGGAAACAACAACTGGGTAAAATGTCACCGTGAGAAGAACTTAGAAGATGTTAGAAGAGCACATGAGGTGAAATTCTGAAAAGATGAAAAGCACGCACTAAGAAATAAAGCAACCAAAAGGTTTTTAAAAAGGGGCTAAACAAAGGGCAAAATGGTTTCAAGATAATTTCTTGTGTTCCTGTGTGTGGGTGAGATATAATTGTGTTTTTGCAAGAATGCACATTATATTTAAAGGAACATGTGCTCATTGGAGGCGCAGAGCCATAAAAAAGAAATTTCGGGCGTTCTTTTCTTTTTTAGTCATTCCTAATCTCTGCTAATCCACTTTAGAGTCATATCTACAAAACAGGACAGAATTGTTGCGCTGGTGCAACGCCAAACGCCATTTTATTATTTATTTATTAAGCTTCGTTAGTTGCGGTAATCAAATTGGAATTCAGGTTGCAGTGGTTTTGTGTTTAGAGTGCTGCTTTCTGCTGTTTTGGAAAGAATGGTGATGTTTCTCTAGTGCTACTGCAGGATATCTTTATATCCGAGCTAATGTGTCAAATACTAGTGGTGTCGAAAATCACAGTAGTTATGATAGCGCTGTAACTGGACAGGTTGAACTACTGAGAGCATGACAATATAAAACGAGTCAGAGTCTTATTTTAAAAATAAGAAAATAATATTAAAAAGAGAAAGAGAGAGAGAGAGAGAGAGAGAGAGAGAGAGAGAGTTTTGCTTAGAGTTACTTGGTTAACTATGGTGAAAATGGCAGGAGGACTCTGGGGGCATTTCCAATTTGCATATTTATGTATATTCATAGATCCTGGATTGAGGTGTGGCTACACTTTTAGATTTCTTTGGTTTGTCCTTCTTGGGGAACCTTTAAAGCACCGTACAACAGACGGCTTTCCTATCTCAGGAAATTAAGTGAAATTTAAGTGAGAGAGAAAAAGAGGGACTGGTGAGGGGAAAGACTGCTATAATTTAAGCGAGAACAGAAACTACCTTGTTTTGAATGTTCTACCACATTATATGTAACTATAAACAGATATGTCAAGGTACGTCTTTTTTAAAATACATAAACGATTGTTGGAGGTTTGTGCTGTTATAGGAAAATGTGAGTCCTGCCATTCCTTACTTTATATTTTACATCAATTTGAAAGTTTGAACATATACACTGTCAAACAGAATTTGTTATTTTAAAACCTTGTCACTTATGTGACTAAAATGCACAATATTTGTTCCCGATCTGACATGGACACTAGGATGGACACAAAAATAAAAAGGGATGTTAAAAATGCTGATCTTAATGTTCTAGCAATATATGTGTCATTCAAAATTGATTCTCATCAGACTGTATTGAAATCAATAACATATTCATTTTTATAGTTTTGAAAAAATGTATGCAGAATTTATACTTTACTGAATTGCTGATTTTCTGTATTCGCTTTCAATTTCCAGGCCATAAAGGTGATTTCGCTCAGCCTGAGCCTGACCCCAACATCTATGTTGTTAATTTGATGGGCAATCTAATTACATTTTCCTCTATCCAGTCCCGGTTCCTCCTTCTCTATATCGATGTCGAGAGGTGGATTAACAATAGACCTGCCTTTCCTTCCCTCTTTAACCACTCACCAGGGACTGGGCCTTAAATAATGGCTGGCTAAACAGCATTTACTGCATTCTCAATTGGATATGAAAGGGCTAATTCTGCAGGCCAGCCACAGTCCAGCAAGCTCCTCTCTTCTAATAGCCCTTACCATAGCTATCCAACCAGCCCTGAGCTGTGCCCTTTTCATTTATCCGGCTTTAGATTGCTAGATTCAGATATTCAATTACAGATTATTAACTGGCACAAACAAATTCATTCTGCACCATCGCCGTGGATGATAATGATACAAAGAGTTTATTGGATTGGTGCTGGGAAGAGGAAGAGGGGGTAAGGGGGCAAGCTGAAATGGAATAACTCGAAATCTGTGGACTATGAAATAGAAATTAACTGTCTGTTTCAATGCTTAATAGGCCTCAATATTTGTAGTTATTGCAGTTTGATAAGTACACACAAACACACACGAGTCTGGGGAAAATAAAGTGGCAGAGTTATAATTATTATAATGATTTTTTTGCCCATGTTTTGAGCTCTGCAAGCTAAACTAGCATATGCGAATGCTGAAGGGAGCTTGGAGACATGATGGCAGCTGAGAGAGAATATCATCAGTTAAATAAAACTGAGTTACTAAGAAACTAAAATTTTCTCTATTCATTTCTGGGAAAAGAAAAAAAACATTTGTGAGTCACGTTTAAGATGAATTCGAAGTCTAAATCAGGTACTAAGGTCAGTTTTGTTCCAGACTTGCCCCAAGAGCTTAAAACGTTCGGTGAATTATGAAAGCTGTTTTTGAGCCTTGGTGCAGGTCCAGTACCACCAAGAAAATGACCCGTTGTGTGCTCCGCATCAGATTCTCTCAGTGCCATATACCAAGTCTCATGATTAGTTCAATTTGTCACGTCTCGTTGACATAAGACATGATATAAAATCAGAGTAGGACTGGAGCACTGTAATTAGATCAGCGGTCACACTGAGAACATTGGGGAAAACACACCAAAGGAAAAAAAAACAAAAAAAAAACTAGAGTTTACCATTTCACAAACCTGCCTGCACAAAAGTGACATATGGAATTATCAAATTGATCCAAGGTTCAGCAGGAATACAATGTGAAGGTAAACCTGCGACTAGCCCAGAACTGGTCCTGGATGCGAACATTCAGACTAAGTGTGAAAAGAGCAAGCAAGCTCCTCAATTCCAAAATGATCTGGGGATCGTCACAAATATCAGCATCGGCATCTTTATTGCATTGTATACTGAGGTGCAATTGGCCAGAAGGTCCTCATTTTGTCAATTTGCCGTAATGTAACTATAGCTCTGATTGATTGCTCCTATAAAGGAGTCTATCAATGGACGCTTGTTACCTCCAGCCATCAGTTATTTGCTGATCCAGTTAAACCATCGATTCTCCAAGGCCACTGTGCGGTTTCATGACTGCCAAACGTATATCACTACAATCAAGAGTCATTTACGATCAGACTGGAAGATTACTTGGTGGTATTTTCCCAGCAGCTGGGCATTAAAAAGTTACAGCATGGTAAATATTATGGATCAAAGGGTTATTTGTTTGTATGCGACATGTTGGTTTTCAGGCATTAGTGGATGTGGTTTGTAAGCAAAGCCTAAAGGCTTAAAGTGCAAAATCTGAAATGGTGAAATAATAAAAGCCATCAGTTAAACATGACAGGGAGTGTCTGCTCGGTAAGGCCAGGGATACCTGACCATTAATCTTTCCGTCAAAGAGGTGCTCACGCTGCAAGATTTCACCATCGAGTTTTTAAGCTGGAGTGGGTGGGCAAATTGTACCGCTTGGCAAGACTTGTACAATCTCTTCTGAAATGTTAGTGTATTTCTCAGATGTGTCTTTAACAGTGACCATGCTTACTCATGAGTATAGTCACTGCGCCGGAATGAAAGAACGTAACAAGTCATCCACATACTGCATGCGTGTATTGTCCATAGAAGCAATAGACATGGTCTTCAGCTGATGGACCGCAAAATATTTTAGCAAATCAAACTAATTGAAGAAACAGTGCAGCAGAATGGACAAACATAAGAAACTACATGGCTGTAGTTCAGCAACTCCACTCTTCTCAACATGAAAAATGACCACTTCTGTAGCAGATCCTCTTGTGAATTATTTAGCTCAAAACAGCTCACTGTGAAACAGCAGGGTTTTCACAGACATTATAGATTTGTCATCTTCTCTGGTCTGATTATTGAAGTGATGATGAAAACAGAAAGTTTAAAGACAATTGTGTAAAGAAGAATGTGTTTATTCTCCACTTCAATTCAAAACAGAAATCTCATCTGTCACCTTCATCATCTCACCTGCCTGCCTCTATCGTCCTGTTGCCTTGATATCTGTTGTGAAGACTGGTCAGAGACTTCATCACCTCGTCACTACAGCTCAGAATTTAACACTTTAATTCCCTCAGAACTCACCACCAACTGGAGGACCTGGGTCTGAGACTGTCTCTGTGCCAGCGGCCCCCCAAGGATGTGTATTGAGCCCCATGTTGTACTCCCTGTACACCTATGACTGTGTGGCCACTTCCAACTCTTCCACCATTATTAAGTTCACTGATGACACTGTTGTGTTTGACCTGATCTCTGATAACGATGAGAAGGCCTATTTAGAGGAGATTAAGAGCCTGGAAAACTGGTCCCAGGAGAAAATTCTCCTCCTGAAAGTCAACAAGACAAAGGAGCTGGTTGTGGACTTCAGCACACAGCAGGAGAGGAGCTACCATCCACTCGAGATCAACAGGACCCCAGTGGAGTTTGTGGACAGTTTCTTTTACCTTGATGTCAATATCACACAGGACCTGACATGGTCCTGTCACATCAACACCCTGGTGAAGAAGGCCCGTCAGCAACTATTCCAGCTCAAGCACTTGAAAGATTTTAAACTACCCTCTAAGGTGCTCAGGAATATTTACACCTGCACCATTGAGAGCATCCTGACAGGAAACATTACAGCCTGGTTTAGGAACAGCACCATGCAGGACAGACGAGCTCTCCAGAGGGTGGTGTGAACAGCTGAGCATATCATCCGCACTGAGCTCCCTGACCTGCAGTTCATCTATAACAAGCGGTGCTACACCAAGGCCAGGAAGATAATGAAGGACCTCAACCATCCCAACAATGGACTGTTCTCTCTGTTACCATCAGGGAAACCTTTCTGTTCCCTGAAGGCCAAAACAGAGAGAATGAAGAGGAGCTGTTTCCCTACAGTCAATTCCGGCCCTAAACCAGGACTAGAACTCTATTTGTTAAATATAGGTGTGAAACAATTATTGGCACCCCTATGAATTCATATCAGAAAAATATATTTGATGTATATTGCCATTGATATATTTTTTTTTTTTTTAGTACACCTGGGTGACTCAGGCTCCTAATCAGTCTTTGGTGGAGTCCATCTGACTCTGGACCTGCAATTCCACTGCAGTGGTGGAGTCATGGATGACAGATGCTGACTGCTGAAGGCAGGCTCTAAAAATAACTTCAGTGTGCTGAGCTGATCTATCGGTTCCCGGGCTGTCTCCCAAAAGCACCTCGGCCACTAGATTTCCTCAGAGGCCTATAACTCTGCCTGGAATAGGCCATCAGGCCCACCCACAGACCCAGGTCATCACAAATAGACTTGTTCGAACATCCATCCATCGTATCTGGGACACTGTTTAATGCACTTGCACCCACTGAATAATAATTATTGCCCACAACAGAGCATCTGAGGCCACAAAGTCTGAAGGCTGATTGAATATTGGTTACCTTCATTTTGTTATTGATTCTGCATAATCATTAAGAAAGCGCTCGCCATCTCAGCAAGAAGGTCAGCACTTTCAATTGTTGGAGTTTATGAACCAGAGCAGTCTCTGAATTCTGAAGGGATTTTGTAAGAGAAACATTGAAACACTGAGTTATTGAATAAAAAAAAAAAAAAGAGTCAATCATATTGCAGTATGCAAATGATAGCCACATAGCACCAGTTTATCAATGGAAGACTGTGGCTGGTAATTTGCATATTCATAGAATTGAGAATTTTTCATGAGAAAGTATAAAAGCATCTATATCTCCTCACTCTATTCTGATTAAATTTGTCATTAATTCATGTCATAATTCATTATATATATATATATATATATATATATATATATATATATATATATATATATATAAAGTTATAATTATAAGGTTCTAAAATTATAAGGTTCAATAAGGTTCTAAGCAGACAAAATCTTCGAATTTTTAAAAAAAATAATATATTCAGATTTGTATAATATATTCATATTACTAGTATTGTTAAGTAATTCTGAAGCCTTTAAAAGTCCAAAATTGTTTTTACCATCTCTGTTTGGAAATAAAATAAAAGCTACTGGATATGACAAGCTCGGAGTGTTCACGATCTTTAAGCCTGTGCTGAAGTAATAAACACTGCACTGGAGAACATCAGCAGCCCAGCTGTGCGCTGGTTTGTTATCCTGTAATATAAACAGCACTATTTGCATTAATAAGAAATCCAACCCTGCATTATTAATTACATTTGCACTATGACTTGCTTTTCATTTGTTCAGAAGAAAAATCCCTTCACAAACAAGCAAAGATCAACACGATGCATTATTAACGAAGCAGTCCAATAATAATAAAAATGCACTTAAAAATTTAAAACAATGCTCAAACATCATAAAATACAAAGGGGGATCTATAATCGCATTCGAATATATGAAAAATAATGTTTTACAACCGAATGCTACCAATGATCACTAAAATATAAACGAGAGCCACACTGGGCGACTTAAAGCTCACGTGAACGGTCGTAATGATGTGTTAAAGCTTCATGTGTTAAAAAAAAAATCTTAACACTACAGAAATATGGATTCTGATTGGTCAACATCAGCTCTGACAATTCTAATACGCTATTGTTACTATAGTAACAACTTGCATAGGGACACAGGTACAGAGCTGAGCGATAGTTCTTAGCTAAACACTGACGTGCCTCCGGATGACCTTGTCCTTTAAAAGAGTGCCGTCTAAGGCTGATGATGCCACTCATCACTGGTGTCGTAATCGCATATTATAAGGAACCTGTAAGATCTGTAATGAGATGAAAGAGCCAGTCACTGGAGTATGAAGGATGTACTATGAAGGATGTCCTTCAAGCAGAAATTCTTTGGAAAGATTTCAAATTTTTCAATTGTTCCTGAAGACAGCATGCGTAATTAAGGGCTACTTTATTATAAGTTAGAATTTAATAAATATTGTGGAGCATACAGTTTTGTGTTGCAGAAAGGATCACAAATGATAAATTTCACAAGATTTTTTGTACATTTTTGATAAAGAAACCAAAAGATAAAGGGCAAAAACAAACAAAAAACAAGCAAGCAAATAGTAATGTAAGGCACAAAAACAATAAAAATCAATCAATCTATCTCTCTATCTATCCATCTATCTATGTTTGTCTGTTTGTCAGTTATGCTTTATTTTTGTCTACAGATACTTTTGTACTTTTTCTTAAATAGTTTAGAGTACACTCCATATTTCGACTCAGTATATTTGATGATTTGATAAAAAGTAACTGATCTGAAAAATCTATTCCATCAACCCGGACGTGTGAGAAAATCAATGCAGTTGTATTTCATACCAACAACATCCTTCTTAACTTTTGATATGAACTGAGATGTGGGTATTAGCGTAACTATGGACAAAGACGTGTTGAGTTCCTGACGCAAATGTTTCTGTGTGACAATGTTCTCATCATCGTTCTGTTTGTTTAATCTGTTAAATGTAATCTAACAAAGACCACATTAGCCACATACTGATGATGTGCTGCTGGATGCTGTGTCACTAACTCCCTCTCTACTCCCTCTCTCTCTACTCCCTCCCTACTCCCTCCCTCCCTACTCCCTCCCTCTCTACTACTCCCTCTCTACTCCCTCCCTCTCTACTCCCTCCCTCTCTACTCCCTCTCTCTCTACTCCGTCCCTACTCCCTCCCTCTCTACTCCCTCCCTCTCTACTCTCACTCTACTCCCTCTCTACTCTCACTCTACTCCCTCTCTACTACTTCCTCTCTACTCCCTCACTACTACTTCCTCTCTATTACTCCCTCCCTCCTCCCTCCTTCCTCCCTCCCTCTCTACTACTCCCTCTCTACTCCCTCGCTACTCCCTCTCACACCACATAAACATGCATGCTGTAATTATCAGCCTCCTCACTCTGCTACGGTACAGGTAAACAGTAAACACTACTCTACAGGTAAACAGTGAACACTACTCTACAGGTAAACAGTAAACACTACTCTACAGGTAAACAGTAAACACTACTCTACAGGTAAACAGTGAACACTACTCTACAGGTAAACAGTAAACACTACTCTACAGGTAAACAGTGAACACTACTCTACAGGTAAACAGTAAACACTACTCTACAGGTAAACAGTGAACACTACTCTACAGGTAAACAGTAAACACTACTCTACAGGTAAACAGTGAACACTACTCTACAGGTAAACAGTAAACACTACTCTACAGGTAAACAGTAAACACTACTCTACAGGTAAACAGTGAACACTACTCTACAGGTGAACAGTGAACACTACTCTACAGGTGAACAGTGAACACTACTCTACAGGTAAACAGTAAACACTACTCTACAGGTAAACAGTAAACACTACTCTACAGGTAAACAGTAAACACTACTCTACAGGTAAACAGTGAACACTACTCTACAGGTAAACAGTAAACACTACTCTACAGGTAAACAGTGAACACTACTCTACAGGTAAACAGTGAACACTACTCTACAGGTAAACAGTAAACACTACTCTACAGGTAAACAGTGAACACTACTCTACAGGTAAACAGTAAACACTACTCTACAGGTAAACAGTGAACACTACTCTACAGGTAAACAGTGAACACTACTCTACAGGTAAACAGTAAACACTACTCTACAGGTAAACAGTAAACACTACCTTACAGGTAAACAGTGAACACTACTCAACAGGTAAACAGTGAACACTACTCTACAGGTAAACAGTAAACACTACTCTACAGGTAAACAGTGAACACTACTCTACAGGTAAACAGTAAACACTACTCTACAGGTAAACAGTAAACACTACCTTACAGGTAAACAGTGAACACTACTCAACAGGTAAACAGTGAACACTACTCTACAGGTAAACAGTAAACACTACTCTACAGGTAAACAGTGAACACTACTCTACAGGTAAACAGTAAACACTACTCTACAGGTAAACAGTAAACACTACTCTACAGGTAAACAGTAAACACTACTCTACAGGTAAACAGTGAACACTACAGGTAGTTGTCAAGTCATGTTTAAACACCACTTCAGATGTAAACCTTAATCACAGAGCTTTGGACAACAATAGAGCTTAGCGTGTGAGCTATCTCCCCACTGAGATTCTGCTGTGAACAGCATTAATACGGGTGTGTGTGTGTGTGTGTGTGTGTGTGTGTGTGTGTGTGTGTGTGTGTGTGTGTGAGAGAGAGAGAGAGACTTTACCCTAAATCTCACAGCAAATAATTCAAACACACACCAACAGCATTAGGGTGTTATAAGAGCAGAGGCTACAGGAGGCCTCCGATCTCAGAATGAAATGAACACAGAACTTGTGTACAAAAACGAGTAAATAAATCCAGTGTGTGTGTGTGTGTGTGTGTGTGTGTGTGTGTGTGTGTGTGTGTGTGTGTGTGTGTTATCAGCTCTGTGAAATTCATGCTTCTGTTCATTTGCGTTGGCTGAGTTTCACTGAAAATGTAAATCACAGAATATATCAAAGGCCTTTCAAGTACAAATAATCTCTTTTCATTATTCAAACCCCAGAAAGAAAGAAAGAAACAAACAAACAAAAAATGGAGATAAACAGAGACGGTCAGAGTGGATGTATATACATACATACATACATATATATATATATATATATATATATATATATATATATATATATATATATACACACACACACACACATATACAGGTGCATCTCAAAAAATTTGAATATTGTGAATTTTTTTATTTGAATTTTTTCTGTAATTTAATTCAAAAAATGGAACTTTCATATATTCTACATTCATTACACATAAAGTAAAATATTTCAAGCCTTTTTTTTTGTTTTAATCTTGATTAGTGCAGCATACAGGTCATGGAAATCAAAAATCCAGTATCTCAAAATATTAGAATAAAGTTTTTTTTGCACGATATTCAAATTTTTTGAGATGCACCTGTATATTGTTTCAAAGTGAGTTGAACAGCAGGACCTCAAAAAAAAAAAATCTGTACATCAGTGTGTGTGTGCGTGTGTGTGTGTGTGTGTGTCTGTGTGTGGAGAAGCAGGATGACTATGTCAGAAATCTAGCACTCACCTCAACCAGTTTGTTGGCGTGCTCGCGGAAGACCTGGGCGTACTCCTTCACCTCCTTTTCATTGCCACTCTTGGCTGCTTCAATGAGGACCAGTAGAGGTACATTAGTCTCCAGGAAGGAATCAGAGATATGGTCCATCACTGCCTTCCTCAGCTGCAAGAGACAGAGAGAAAGCCATATTATTATACAATACTAATTTGTTTACTTTGCTAATTTGTGAACTAGCTGTTGCGCAACTACAAATTTTTACTAGCGGGTCAGTAATTTAAAAAAAAGTAGTCGACGAGTCGTCTTTTCTGTAGTTAAAGCAAAACTGTTTCAGGACATCTCTATTTTCAGATAGCAGACCGCACTTCGGTTAACCATCGGACAGCCGAAAGCACACAGGCTACAAATAACATCTCCAGCTTTAACGTAGGGGTGGACGATATGTCAAGAACATCACGATACTTGAAGTCACTTCTGTGAAGTACGATATGCAGGTCTGCTAACAATCTATGCCAGCAAGCAAAACATTAGTGGTGCAGTCGTAAATAAATCTATAAACCTATAAGAAACTGAACATTTTGATTATATTTTTATTTAATGCCTACAAAAATAAACTACTGAACACTGAAAAGGTATAAAAATAAAAAAAAAATAATTCTGCTACAAAACAAAGAACATTCTGTAATTGTAACGATTCAGGACAGAATTGTAAGATCTAATCAGCTGCTTGTAATGATTATAATACGTGTAGTTTTAAAAAGTTATATGAAAAGTTATGACTTTTACAACTGATCACAATATCAATACTATCAATATTACGCTGAAATCGCTTAATGATGATAACGTCTGCCTCTCTGTGTTTTTCCACCACGCAACTATGCGTCATCCCCACAGCAGCGAGCAGCACGATGTATTAAATGTAGTCAACTAGTATAAACAACCTCTATTAGGAACGCAGTGTCTCATGGTGATATATTGCCCCCGCTGTTTACATTGGTATTGCGCAATGCAAGCGCCTAGCTTTTTGTTTCTCAGGACATTGCACAAGCAATGTTCCAAACAACTGCACGATATATGCAGCAGTCATATTGCGTACACATCGTGGTATTTAAAGTCAAGGATAATCCAGGCTTAATAGAGCATCACAACCCCCACCCCAACCCCGCCCCGCCTTGCTGAAATAGTCTAGACCCAAGGCCAGCTGTTCTCCCATAAAACACTCACAGTATCAGCACCTGAAAACAACGCTAACATTTTTTTTTTTTTCCACTGGAGCTCTGGAACGGATAGATTTGTTTATGGAGCTACTTTTGGCTCAAACTGGTAAGAAACTGGCTGATGACTGCAAAATGGGTCCTGGGAACATTGAGAGAGCCTCTACAGCCTCTACGGAGGCATGAGCTAGCATAAAATAACACCATCCTGCCATTAGAGCTCAGCAAGACCTGCTTTCCCTGGAGGGCTAAACAGACTAGATGCATAAACACATACACAAACTTGTAGTCAGTGGAGTATTCAGGACCACTCGAACCTTCTCGGGGGCTTCAAAATGTTGTTATTGTACTGTCTCACAGTAGCATTAGCAAGGCAGAGGTGATGCAACTGGTAATAATATCTCTCTCGACGCTAGGGGCTAGCGCAGTTTGTGTGGTCAGCATCAGTCACAATCACAGCCAGAGGAAAAGTTATTTTAGAAACTCCTCCCGGGGAAGAAAGATGACAGGGGTAAACACTCTTAAACAACAGTAATTACCAACCAGTCATGCGCACACGTGTAGCTCAGCAACCTGCTAAAAAGCCCAAAGCGCCAGGCTCGGGGTTGGGCTGATAAATTATCACTCGCAAGGAAGCTAAATCCATCACGACTTGGCTAGCAAAGCATGTGGGCCTGCAAACTCTGCAGAGAGAAAAATGTGCTTCAAGCACAAGCTGGAGCTGTGCAGTTGATATGCAGTGTTTGTTAGCACCCTGGTCACCTGAGCATGAAATTCGGAAAAAGAGAGCACCCTCCATACCCAACGATCCATCTCTCGGGACGTC
Organism: Ictalurus furcatus; assembly: GCF_023375685.1. Classification (NCBI taxonomy): domain Eukaryota; kingdom Metazoa; phylum Chordata; class Actinopteri; order Siluriformes; family Ictaluridae; genus Ictalurus; species Ictalurus furcatus. The sequence goes on along the minus strand of NC_071283.1, from coordinate 15,238,400 downwards.
AATAATTCAATTGAAATGTTTTAAAGAAACGTGTAGCTATGTTTAATAATTTACGCAAAAGGACGTTTTCCAGAAGCTTGGAAAAGAGTGCCGAATCCATCATACAGATAGTGCATCATCGTATAATTATTTGGAGACTTGTTATATTTGCAGAACGGATCATAAAGGGTTCCGGCTTTCATGCTAACTAATGTATGTTCGCACATTTCCAATGCCAATGAGTCGAGATTTTCCATTTCCGTTTCTCACAGAGACTGAGTGCACTCACTCACTCTTTTTTAACCATCGTCTATTTAATGATGCTTATTCCAGTGAGTAGATCCTCATAATGCACCAGATCAGATCTGAGGGTGCTCACTTTATAGAGACATCATTCCTCAGAGTGTGCTAGACAAGCCTTTTTTCCAATAAAAATGCAGATTTTTGCTGCAGGTCAGAGAGTTATATTCATCATCTGTACAAGAGAAACACTCGTTTACCTTAATCCAAAAAATCTAAAAGACGTGTTCAAAAAGCACTTATTTTAGAAATGAGACCGGTACTGAAAACGGACAAGCACTAAATTTCTATTTTTAGGCCAACACGGAAGGAGTTACTGCTCCTCATCCAGATCCGAATTTTTACAATGTTCACATTCACCAGTCATCTCGTATTAATCAACTCACTCATTCATCTTCTTTGCAAGTGGTCAATTCAAATGGACGACACCCCCCCCAAAATTTATCCTAAACCCTCCATCACACCACAGCTTTCACGGCAGCGTACAACACTTGGAGGAAAGTGCTATCTACCAGCTTCCACATACCTGAGCTCACAGACACCGACGATTGGCTAGTGTCACTGTGATTGACAGGGGAGACAGAATGCCCCTCCCACTCACAACGCATGGACAATTTTGATCTCTACACTCCTGACTAAAGATGGCTGTGCGATTGGCTTGTTTTTGACCAGGACTCTGAATTTCAATAAGGCTTGCGTTTACATCATCTGCCTCACACACAGCAATAAAGTTTCATGTCTGATGATACTACTAGTTCCCTCGTCTCATTTTCTTCTCCAATTTGTCCAAATTTGTCAACCAGATGGCCCTGTAGCAACAGTAAACCTCAGTGGCAAAAAAAAAAAAAAGAAATCAATCGAAGTGAATTTGGAGGCGTACCAAGAAATAATTAAAGGGGGTGTATACTTAACTAAGCTTGAAAGATAAACATCTCTGACTGCCAACTGAGCAAAATGAGGAGGCATGATCTTCAAAGACAAGATTAGACTCTGTCTGGCAAATTTGCTTTTTAATGGGAAACTGTATGTCTAAGGATTACGATCGGGTTCTGGCGCGGAAACAGATGTCGCAGGAACTGTCGCAAGAATCCCTACGGAGAACTTTACATGGCTTATCTTTTTATTCCGAAACAAATCATACAGCCTGAGCTCGTGTCTATTATGTAAGTTGCTTGTGTGCAAATATAGTCGAATATGAACGGACTGCTCGGTCCTCAGGAGCGCTGCGGTTTGTTTCAGAGCTGTTACCATTCAAAAAGCAGCAGACACAAAATTCAAGGAAAATTAGAAGGTCCGATAAACAAAGCCTTCACATCCTCGCTTTCATTTCCTTTCTCTAGTCCTTTCATTTGTGAATGCGGGTAAAATAGCGAGAGGGAGAGCCCGTGGGTCAACAACGGCATGTTTCTTATTAAAATGTCAAGAGCAATCAGGGGAGAAACAGGTTTGTGTGTGCGTGAGGAACGAGCATGAATCAAAATGAAATAACTGGACGTGGTGGATAAAGGGAACGGCGTGTAGATCGAGATCAGGGGCGGAGGGAGAAGAGTAAAGAGGACAGTGAAATTGAGAGGGAAAAACGTGGATAAATAGGCTGGAGCGTCCTGGTCTTGATCTTTCCATGATGTCTGTAAACGGTTGTAAATTGCAGGATGTCCTCCTGGTTTAATGTCTTGGGCAGCGTTGAGCAGAAAAAGGTACAAGGATGAAGACGATGAGAGTTTTAGAAAATACAGTACTTCACATTGCAAGGTTTCGTCCATGCCCACAACAATGTTCCTTCTAACTGATGTCTGGTTCACGACAGACATGTTTAACTCCAGTTCAGGATAGTTAGGTGGCCATAATAATACCTATATAGTGGCTATAGGGATAACTATAATCTTTTACTTGTGAGTTGTTTCAACATGGAAATCTCTAAACTGTGCTGGACTATGGGCATGTCTGGGTGATTCGAGAGGGAATAGAGAATTCTTTTTATTCTCCTATTTGTAGTTAATTTTTTGTTACCTGTCTCACCCTCTTTTTTCTTGTCCTTTACTTTCCATCCATTTAAATTCTGGCTTTAACAGTCCATAAAAATGCAACTTTATATACTTCTAACAAAGACCTTATTCCCTCTTTGGGAAGGAGGGCGTCAGGTTTAATAAGATAAGATACATTGAGACAGGATGAGATATGATGAGATAAGATAAGATACGATCAGATATGATGAGATATGATGAGATAAGATAAGATACGATGAAATATGATGAGAAGATAATATAAGATAAGATGAGATATGATGAGATAATATAAGATAATATGAGATACGATGATATGATGAGATAAGATAATATAAAATAAGATAAGATATGATAAGAAGATAATATAAGATACGATGAGATATGATGAGATAAGATAATATAAGACAAGATACGATGAGATATGATGAGATAAGATAATATAAGATAACATACAATGAGATATGATGAGAAGATAATATAAGATAAGATGAGATACAATGAGATAATATAAGATAAGATACGATGATATGATGAGATAAGATAATATAAAATAAGATAAGATGAGATATGATAAGAAGATAATATAAGATACGATGAGATAAGATAATATAAGATAAGACAAGATACGATGAGATATGATATGATGAGATATGAGATAAGATAATATAAGATAAGATACAATGAGATATGATGAGAAGATAATATAAGATAAAATACAATGAGATACGATGAGATAAGATAATATAAGGTAAGATACAATAAGATTTTTGTATCTATTTTTTTCTGACTTTTGACTTTATACACAGTTACATAAGTAATAAAACAGTCAGTGTCATACTGTTATAGGGAAATGATCATCAGTGGGATGGTGTATTGAAGCAAAATTACCTTTATCACCCCTAAGTTAATTATTTTTCTATGACAGCACATCTACAAGTGTTATTGTAAGAGTTGCCACCTTCTGACCAATCAGAGGCCACGATTCAATAATAAATCCTTATGTAGGATGGCGCTGGATGTTGAGACTTATCTAGGGGAGCCAGATGGAATTATCTGTTTTGCAGGGCTGTAATGTGACTGCCTGCACTGTGAGAAGGAATCCCAGACCAGGCCATTATCAGACTCTGATATGACACAGCGTTCCAGGTTCCTCCACCGGGTAATCACGGAGAGCCAGACACAGGCTCTATCAGTACTCAAGATCATAGTGCTCGTCCTCAAATCACTACCAACTGCATGGATGTACTGGCCACTGAGTACACTATCACTTGTTCACCAATACAGGGCCAGTATATATATATATATATATATATATATATATATATATATATATATATATATATATATATGAGAAAAGCTATTTCAAAACTCAGTCCGTCTCTATAAGTCTCACTCTTAGACACATTTCCTCAGGACACACTGTCAAGCCTGCAAGTCTTAAAGAGCTGAATAAAGATTCTGCTGGAGTGCTCAACCCTCAGAGCCAGTGTGTGACAGTCGCATGATAAAGCTACTCGATTAGACAAATCTCAAGTAGTAAAGAACAGAGAGTAAGGAAGCAGATGTTTATCTTAAATTGGGTAAATACCCGAGTCCATTTTTGTAATTATAGATAAGGATGTTATGCAAACCACAAATGCTATGCAGAGCAACAGGGTGTGTCTGCAGACTGCAAACCAGACATCTGTTTGAGATCATATGTGGGCACGCCAAGTGAAGAATAAATCACGACAGAATGGTACGACAAAGAGAAGTTGCTGCATCCCCCCCCCCCGTCCCAAAAAGTAATTATTTTCCAATAATAGCATGTGCTGAAGCTTTTTATTCAGCTTAACATACAGAATTTGCCAGTGATTAAATATTGTAATGTATTAATATTGTTCAAACAATTAAATATTGTTGATAGCTGGGGATATTTAAGTCATAAAGCCATAATCTTTATTGTATTCCCCTACCAAGTCCAATCACTACAGAACACTGCATTTTATGGTTTAAGGACCGGTTTGCGGATACTCTCTCCTCACAGTAGAAAAAAAAAAAAAAAAGAATTATTTAAGGATTAACTTGTGCAGAAAAATACGCTTAGAAACATATGCTATGAAAAGTGCATGTCGCTAGAAGGCTGTCCTACAGCCAGCCATCAATCAATGCCCTACCAGGAAAGAAAAGATGACAGAGACATTAATTAGAAACAGGGTGATAGGCCTTCAAACACATGGCATAGCTCCAGCGTGTAAACGAGCTTGCATCTGGGGTTTGCTAATTGCATGAGATCAGGCAGTTAAGGCTATGGGTCTAGCCTCATCAACCCACTCTCCTCAATTAGTACTATTCATCGTGTTGGAATGCCACCTTCACGGCAATTTTTATATCAAATCACGCAATCAGTCTTTTCAGTCTTGCTTACGGGCTCTCAGACATGAAGTTTTTTTTCTGTTCATCTGGGTCTCTCTTACACTGTCTGTCAGTTTCTTGTGGTGTCTCTTGACTTTCAATCCTGATTTCTCTCTGATCTGAAAAAGGATGATGAACCTCACAGTCTCTCTCTCTCTCTCTCTCTCTCTCTCTCTGCATCTGTCTCTCTTACTTTCAGCTGTTACAGACATGTTCGGAGCTCACAGTCAGCCTGGAGAACTCTCCTACTAGCAAAGGTCTGAGCATTGCCGGTCTCCGAATCATGACTGGAATTCCTTCTGCAGAATTAGCCCACCTCTTGAGGACGGCTCGCTTGGGAAGGAACAGAATGGCTGTACAAACTGCTTACAAACTCCAGCCATAAAAATGACCAACTGCCATGTCATCTTTTTTATATCTTAAAACTATATTGGTATTGATTCGGTAGCCGAGAATCTCAGGTGGACTGCGCTAGCACTGCATGAGTCAAGTTCTATCCTCGCTCAATGGTGAAGCGATAAACCATCAAACCAAGATGACTTGCTTGTGCATTTATGCAAATGAACACAACATCATAAAGTGAAAATCGCCCCTCCCCCACACGCTCAACAACTCAGCCAGATGATTTCACAGCGAGCCCCATAAATAAACCAAACCAAGCAGGGCGTTGCAATAAAGTGCAAAAAAACAAAGCCTCGGCTAAACAGAAATCCCCGGTGCTAACGTTTCGCCACAGCTATTGCCACAATTGTCCCTCTGCTCTTGAAGGGAAGCAGACACTTGATTTGCGAAGGCTCGGGCTGTAGATCCTCTTGCCAGGTAGACAGCAATAACTCAAAGCTTGCTGCCACGGAGAGTTTGCTGTTCCGCCACTGAGGCTGATTTGATGAGATGGCGATGCCTTCATTCATTTGACTTAGAGCCGTGTGGAACTCCAGGCGGGGGGACAGGTCCCGGGGCTCATATTTTCTCCACCAGGAGAAGCCTGGATGTTTATTTGTAAGCCAGAACACTTGCACACCCACATGTTCATTCTCGAAAAGTACATACATTAACATGTTCAACACAAATGGGATCCTGTCTACATCTTTCACAGCGAAAGAATACTACTTCGGTAAGTCATAGTGAAATCCAGCTGAATGAAGTCCAAATCAACTTGAAAACATGGTTGCTGCTGGGAAAATTCAGATTTGGCCTTTTCTCTTTTTTTCTAAGTTAAGAAAGCAATCATCGATGACAGACGGCATTATACTACACGCGTTATAACATACTGAGAACACAGCGGTGCTGAAGAAGAATGGATATTTCTACATCTGTATAAATACTAAAAACATAAGTGTACATGGCATATTTCCAGATTTTTCCCTAGAACTGTCATACGATTCTGCGATTAGTCCGAGCACGTTGAGTCATTTTCTATAACAGTAGGTCTGACAGTAGTGCAGCTGTAAATCACAGGTTAATATTAATGCACATTCGCCAGGACTTCTACGGTGGACACGCTACGTAAACAGATTATTTTAAATGTGGAAGGAGTCTCCAGTGTCAAAACGTTAACGGTAAAGCTGCAGATTTCGGACATCTTCAGCGCAGAAGAGTTCATGCTTTGCAATTCCTTAGTAACATCTTCTGGTCTTATAAACTTCAAAAGGGGAGGGGAAAAAAAGAGATGCTGGTGGAACGACTGTTTATCACTGATGTAGCGTAAGAGATTAATGGACCTGGTGGATTATAAATGGACGGAGCATGGAGGGTAATTATTTATAAAAAGGTACCAAATTAAATTGTTGGCAATTTGCTGTGGTATAATGATAATGAGTCTTTATGGTCAGATATACATTATATGAGAAATAATTTTCTTCTTCGCATGTCCCAGCATGTTAGGAGGTTGGGGTCGTCCCTGGAGCAGAGAGGGTTAAGGGCCTTGCTCAAGGGCCCAACAGTGGCAGCTTGAACCCCTGACCCTCCCATCAGTAACCCAGAGCCTTAACCGTCAAGCCACCACTGCCCTGTATAACAGGAATAAAACATCCTTTCTTACAAATTCTACATGCACTTTCTGAGGTCTTGTATAATTTAATGTTGGCACTTCCATTCCTTTTTGTTTCCTTTTAGAACTGATTGAACACAGCAACGCTGTTTAGCATGACACAGATTTGTGAATATTTCACACCTGTGTGATTTTTAGTCATGTCGTGTTTGTTATAAATAGACATGGATGGTCTACGATGAAATTTAGGCAGCATACTGTTATACAGACTTGAAGTTTGGGGGGGGGGGTCTTTTTTTCATAGGAACTTCGTAATTCACTGATTCACCCGAGTTGTCCATGTCTTTTTTGTCTCAGTGCCCAATCCTGCTAGAACCTTATTATTATTATTATTATTATTATTATTATTATTATTAATCCCGGCACTTCCATGGTCTTGGATATTTGTAAAGGTAGTAGAGATAGAAGAGATTATGCTGCTAAGGTGGGATTTATTATTATTATTTTTTTAAATACTGGAACCTATGGGCTTAGTCGAATACGTGGTGATGTGCAGAATGAAACTGAAGCGATCAAACACTTCGCAGTTCCTTTAAATCACTTTACTGTACCGTAAACCCTCAACACCGCCAACCGCTGTAAACATCTCTCTCACTGTAGTATAGTGCTAGATAATGAGATAAATGGCTTAAGAGGATTAAAAGTGCTAGTCCGGGTGAATCTGTAAACAGGACCATTATTTCTTTGGGAATGTTTATAGCCTTTTTTCTTCTTCTTCTAAATGTTGGGAACGTGGGCGATAATGTAGAGGTAGGAGGTGGTGCAAGGGCTACAAAGAGATGAGAACCGTGATGTATGACTACGAGTTCAGCGACCGACTTTGAACATCTCGGTTATATTACTGGAAGAGGTAAAGTTTAAAAAAAAAAAGAAAAAAAAAAAGGATTTCCAATTATGAGAGATTCTGCAGAGTCAGCACAGATCGCAGAGCATGCTTCAAAGCTGGTGTTAGGTTTGGAATTTAAAAAAAGATCTGTGCTTTTAGTCCTAAGCTCACGAGGTTAACTAAGATATCTCACTTTTTTTTATTTTATTCCCAGAAAATCATCTCAGGACATTTATTTAATAGAAGCTTGGGAAAAAAAAAAATCTCGTCCAGGGTCTGAAAATGACATCCCCATTTCAGCAGAAAGATCCGTCTCCAACTCTGTTTCAATTCAATTCCAGACTCAGCTTTTCGGATGAGAAGAACACACCGGATAGAAAGTACCGGTTCCGCTACCCTACAGGATGGTGCTTTTACTGTAAGAGTCAACAGGACAGTTTGGCTGTTTATTCAATTCGGTTTAATAGGATTTTATTTGTATAGTGCTTTTAACAATGGACATTGCAGCAACGCAGCTTTACGGAAATCTGGATATACAAATTAAACTGAAATGTATGCGTATGGAGAGGACACTCAAACAGGACGAGTCTGTGAGATGAGATGAGTCCAGTGCAGAGATACAACCAACCTGGAACTGCAATACTCAACTGTTTCACTTCTCTAGCAGTCTGAGAAGGGCTGGGGTAAAGCATGTTTAAATTGGGTCATGTACGTACTTGATCTTGAACCAATTTGCCTAATTCTGTCAAAGATGTATGTATTAAGGTATTATTATTATTATTATTATTATTATTATTATTATTGTTGTTGTTGTTGTTATTGACATAATATTTACAGCGTGAATCAATATAACTCAGTATAATTCTGTAAATGGATTCAGTAATTGTGAATGAGTGATGGTGTGATGGACTGATAGAATGATGGATTGATTGAGTGATGGAGTGATGTAGGGTTACAGAAATGCACGGATGGTGTGATGATGAGATGGTGTGTCAGGGTGATAGAGTGATGATGCGCTGGAGCAATGCAGTGATTGTGAGTTTGAGTGATGGAATGATGATGTGATGGAGTCATGATCTGATGGAGGGACGGTGTCATGATGTGATGGAGTGATGATCTGATGGAGTGATAATCTGATGTATTGATGGAGTCATGATCTGATGGTGTGATGGAGTGATGATGTGATGGGGTGATGATGTGATGGGGTGAGGTGGTAATAGAGTAATGTAATGATGGAGTGGCGGGGTGTTGGAGTCATGATCTGATGGCGTGATGATGTGATGGAGTGATGTGGTGATAGAGTAATGTAATGATGGAGTGGCGGGCGGGGTGATGGAGTGATGGAATCACCTGTCGGCGCAGGTCTCGGGTCTTCTTAGTCATTTTGTCAATGGCAGAGTTCAGTGGGTCACCTCTCTCTTTCCTTCCCGTCTGCAAAGAGAGACAGAGAGAGAGAGAGACAGAGAGTGAGAGAGAGAGAGAGAGAGAGAGAGACAGAGAGTGAGAGAGAGAGAGAGAGAGACAGAGAGAGAGAGAGAGACATAGAGAGAGAGAATATTTTAGATTTATACTAGTACTTTGTAGATTATACATTTGCACAGGAGGGGGAAATTAGTTAAACAATCAAAGAGTGAAGAATGCTCTTCTAAACAAAAACTACACACACACACACACACACACACACACACACACACACACACACAGTGGGTTTCATGAAGACACAGATAAAAACGCCCCTGGTGCTTGTCATGAATGCTGAGCTTTTAAAAAAAAACATCAGCTCCCTGTCTGTCAGCGAGAGCTCATAAACAATCCAGCGCCAGTTCAGGCTCTCGTTAGAGAATAATTAAAGCGAGCATGATGTCCAGAACCCCGTCCCCGAGGGTCCGATCTGTCTGACAGCTCACAGCTGCCTCTTGTTTGAGGTGCTAGAACACACCCTGTGCACAGACGACGGGCCAGAACCCTCGTCGCCTCTGACTCCATCTCTATCTGTCTCTCTGTACGCCTTTGTCTTTCAAGAGTCAAGCTGTGGCCTTGGGCAGCACCGACACACACACACACACGGACACACACAGACACACACACACACACACACACACGCATACACACAAACACAAACAAACAAACACACAAACACACACACTCACAGAGCAACACGGCAGCTCATTAAATATGGACAGCTAGACCGAACCAGCCAAATGCTTTACTCAAAGTGGGATGAAACAAACAGACTCAAAGGGACAACTCTGAGAATATAAAATGCTGGAGCTGGAAAAGAAACTTCAACGCGGTCTGTTTTTCATTCATGAGTTCGGTCTGTACTTTCAGGAAGTCAAATAAGAGAACAACAACAGAAAACTAAATGCCAAGACTGTTGTAAAGAACTTATAACACTGATGTCCACTTGAACACTTTAAACACTGACATTACATCGCGCTAAATCGTCATAACCCATCATAGTGCACTTCTGCTATGACTTTCTTATGCGCTCCATATGGCCCTTCATAACAACTGACAGACTAAAAAAAAAAAACCCAAACCTTTATAAACACATCATAAAGACTGCTTTCAAGTGACATGTGTATAGATCTTATCTGATTCTGATGCCTTGTTGAAATAATATTTACGCAGGCCAGTTCTCATTAGCGGTGCATGGGGGTGTTGCGTAACCGTATGAACAGTAAGTCATTAGTTTAGTGGTTTTTAAAGTAGTGTTACAGGGCCAATCATTTCTAATGTATAATAATAAAATAAGCAATAAACCATGCTGTCTCCTTTTTCAATCCATTTCCATTAGAAGCCTTCTGACTGATAGTCAATCTATTAATTAGCCCCGAACCTCCTTTCGCTTCTCAGATGAGTTTCATAAAGTGGCAGAACACTGCGAGAATTAATGTAAAGCCGTGACGGCTTTTTTTTTTTCCTCCACTCTCCAGTTTAGATGGCATCGTTTAAAGCATCATAGGACTTTGTAGCTCTGCAATAAAGAACAAATAAGAGGTGGCCATTAATTTCTCACAATGTAGCCATAGAGAGAGAGAGAGAGAGAGAGAGAGAGAGAGAGAGACGAGGGACCCAGTGACATAGCTCGATAAACAGTGGACCGTATCAAAATTAATAAATGATTCAACTCCTTCGACACTTTCAGCGTCATCGCGCTGAAATGCTAACTGTTAAACAATTACTGTCAGAAAGTAACAAAAAAAATAAAGGAATAAAATGAAACCTGACCGCGGTAGCTCACTGAAATGTATCTGCCGAAACACCGGAGTACATTAGATGCCAAAACTGTGTGCGAAAAACTGCCGAGCGGCCAAATGACTGAATGGATGACCATGTTGCTAAGCAACTGCCCTTGAGATTCACCTAGCATGAAATGATGACAGTACAAGTATTGATATTAATACCTCAGCGGACACAATCTCACATGGTCTCACATGGTTATTGGGATAGTAAAAGTACAATTTAGAAAACACAGATGTATGGAGCAGGGCAGTGAATCACCAGTGGAACAAAAAGAAGAAGAAGAGAAAACAGACTGAAATAAAGAGAACGATTCAGCCATTACTCCGTTTCACACGGGCATGTGTGCTACCATGCTGGTTGCTACAGGATACATCACTCTGAACATTTGAAAATAATTTGTCATTGTTTTAGATAGATAGATAGATAGATAGATAGATAGAACCCTTTAGATTTTTTTATATATATATATATAAATATGATATAAAACAGATTCCTAAAAGAAGATAAAGAGAACCCAATTAAACAAACAAGACAGAAATATTAAACTTGGTCATTTATTTATGGAGGAAAAGTATCCAATAGTACAATATTACATATCTCTGAGTTGTGAAAGTATGTGAAGCTCTCGGATTAGCAGTTAATGTGAAGGTGAAATTAGAGTCAGGCGCTCTCAGTCAATGGGAAGACGATCAGGTGTGAGTGAGTGAGCGTCCTGTTTTATTTAAAGAACAGGGATCTATCAGAGTCTGACCTTGTTTGTCACGAAGGAAGGAGATTTCTGAGGGTTTCAAAAGAGTTGCTGAAGCTCATCGGGCCAGAAAAGCTCCAGAAAAACCATCTCTAAAGAGTTTGGACTCCACCAATCCACACTGTGCACAAATGGACGAAATTCAAGACACTTTCCAGGAGTGGAGACCAACAAAGATCACTCCAAGAGCAAGACGTGTAATAGTCCACGAGTTTTCAAAGGAACCCAAGGTAACTTCTAAGCAACTAAAGACCTCTCTCATATTGGCTAATGTTCATGAGTCCACCATCAGGAGAACACTGAACAACAATGGTGTGCATGGCAGGGTTACAAGGAGAAAGCCACCGCTCTCCATAAAGAACATTGCTGCCTATCTGCAGTTCACTAAAGATCACATGGACAAGCCAGAAGCCTTTTGGGAAAATGTTTTGTGGAAAGATGAGACCAAAGAGAGCTTTTGGTTTAAATGAGAAGCGTTATGTTTGGAGAAAGGAAAACAAAGCATTCCAGCATAAGAACCTTATCCCTGAACATGTGGTTAGTGTGTTTTTTTTTTTTTATGTAGCACCGTGGTCCTGGATGAACGTTGTTTCGTTTCACGGCGAACTGTACCAGCTGTATATGGCTGAAATGACAATAAAGCCACTTGAACTTGGAGCCTAGATCTGACACACATCTAATCACGTTGGCCAAAACATACAGCTCTGGATTTTTTTAGACAGGAAAAACAGCGTAATAACATGCCAGAGTGTTGATTTTGCACAGCACCTTGCCTTCATAATACAAATCATAAAACCTAACTTTCCTTCTTTGACAACAAAATGACTAGCTTTAGTGATGAAACACGAATGTTGGTCTGATTAGCATTTCCCTTTGTGCAGAGTGAAAAGGGTAATGTGTTCTCTTTCCTTTTCGACTCAGAGGCAGGTTATTCATCAGCACTCTCACTTCTCACTGTCGAGTGAACTTCAACACAAACGATTTCTTGACTCTGTTTTGATATTTTGTCTCTCTGTTTGTCTTTTGAAAACCGGAAACAGAATATTGGGGATGGAGAAAAGAAAAGAGACGCCGACAGCAGACACCCACAAACCACGCACTGCCTCTGGCAACAAATGCTAATGTGTCATTTAGTGACCGCTGTGAGGCCTGGAGGACCGGAGTGAAGACCAGAAGAGGAAAAGAAGTGCTCGCCGAGATGAGCTTTACAAATTCAACAGAACTAAACTGATTGGATTATTTTAAGGGTCTACAAATTGTACCTCTATCTGAGCAACCAAGAGAGGACTTCCTGCTTCTTCCATTGTACTTTTCTGGGTTCCAAACAGATAAGAGGCTCATCTTTAGTTATTACTTTTATTATGAACACTCAATACTACCTATAATCTTTAAAAAAAAAAAAAAAAAAAGTATTCTCTCATTGTTGTTCATCATACATGTTCGATGAAGAACTCTTCAACAACTGATCTGCTATCAGAATGAGCTACACCAATTTTAATCATCCAAAATTCCTTTGAAGAACCACCAAAGAGCTCCGTAAATCATCAGAAGCCAACGAGAATCATGTGGGATTTTCGGAGAACCATGTTGGCTGGTTCTAACTAGGTCCATTTACTGGAGAAAGAGCGAGAACCGTATGATAAGCTAGAATAAAGAGTTCAAAGTAGAACCCATTTGTGAAAATGAAGAACCTTTTACATATCGAATAAACCCTTAAGGAAGCCTTAAAAACCCTTTTTCTAAAGAAAATAAAGACACAAACAAACAAATAAATATTTTTTTACAGCACAAACGCCGAACAAAAAAAAGACAGGAAATAGGTTGTCACCTTTAACCTCTTCAGCTGAACGCTCAGGGGCCAGAGCTCTCCGCTATGACGTTTGCTCATACACGTACATGCAGATACAAAATAATGATCGTTCCAGTTTTAGTTGATGGGATAAAAGCCTGTTTTCAGCAGGAACACACTCAGCTTCATTACTGCCTCGCGCTAAATGGAGTTCGGATGTTGTGCATGAATGAGATGGCCCTGAAAAACAAATCAGGAAAAAAAAAAATACAACAATAATTGTTGCATAACAACTAAGTGTACTTTGTGTTCTTGGGCCTGCATTCAGCTCTTTATGGGAATAAATGTTGCCATGATGATAGGAATACCTAACATATTTGAAGAGTTTATCTGCAGAGCTATGGTACCATGATTAAAGGGATAGAATACTGTATTTACAGAATTTCCTCATTCTATACGACTATATGACAATAATAGACACAGAACACAGACTGCACTTAAATAGAAAAAAGGCATCATTCTGACAAACTTTTATTCTTATTAAAATATATTAATTTTATGACTTTGCCGTTTAGAAACTTACAAGTGTAATAACTACCCTTTAGGCACATCAATTTACACAGAGTGCAGGTGATACCGTACGTTTGCACTGACTCCGCCCATCTTTAGACAAACAAACACCCCAGAGTGCATATTCATTAAGGCAAATACACTGCATGGACACTCTGTTTTGCTCAGGGCGAGAGACGGAGACAGATATACAAAATGAGAGAGACGAGTAGAGAAAGACGGAGACGGAGATACAACATGAGAGAGACAGACAGAGAAAGACAGAGACGGAAATACAACATAGGAGAGACAGGTAGAGGAAGAATGAGATACAACATGAGAGAGACGGGCAGAGAAAGATGGAGACGGAGATACAACATGAGAGAGACGGGTAGAGAAAGACAGAGACGGAGATACAACATGGGAGAGACAGGTAGAGGAAGAATGAGCTACAACATGAGAGAGAAGGGCAGAGAAAGACGGAGACGGAGATACAACATGAGAGAGACGGGTAGAGAAAGACAGAGACGGAGATACAACATGGGAGAGACAGGTAGAGAAAGAATGAGATACAACATGAGAGAGACGGGCAGAGAAAGCGACAGACAGAGAGCTGGATAGACCGGGAGAGAGAGAAAGAGAGAGAGAGAGAGAGTGAGCGAGAGAGACTGTGAGGTTCATCATCCTTTCAGATCAGTGTGCTAAATGATATCATTTCCTGCTTCTTGTCAATTCAATTAGACCACATGAAGCACAATTACAGCTTAGTGTTGCAGCAACAGTGTGAGTGTGAACACGAGCCATCTGCAGTACCAACTCCAAAAGAGGAGAGAGTGAGAGAGAAAGAGTGTGATTGAGAGAGAGAGAGAGAATGCTAAGTTCACCCTCTATAATAAGAAGTCAGATTGTAATTAAGATAGTCGCTGCTGCAGTGTCATTCTCAGGAAGAGCCACTTTGACAGCCACTCATTAACCGCTAGAGAAAGATGCTATAGAGCTATCAGATTCAGATGATAAGAATGAACGTTGGCAGACGTCAACTCGAACCATACGAATAACGACAACGTCCCATGTCCCGTACGAGCAAACTTTACCGAAACCGCAATAACGGTTCAATTATTAGCAGGTATACAGGTATACAAGCAAGGTATACAGACATACAGCTTTAACGCCGACTGTTACAAAGCACTGACACTGATGACTCCTTCCACAAATGCTCAATTTTATGTTTGAGAAATGAGAACGTAGCAGAATGTGCATTACTACTGTATAAACCTGTGATGTGCAGCTGCGCTACTGTCAGAGCTGCTGTTCTAGAAAATTAACCAAGACCAATCTTCTGACCAATCAGAACTGAGAATTCATCAGCGCTGTTAAAACTCTTCTCATTTCCGGTGGGTTGGTTCATTAGATCTATTATGAGGATATTTCTAGAGGAATGTGAATATACACACCCAATCTCTTAGTGGTTACAGGGTCCTAAATGACTATTTGTGCTCACTCACTCTCACACACACACACACACACACACACCGGCCAGGATCACCCTGACCGGTGCTCTCTAGGGTCTCATAAGCTGCCAACACCTCTAAGAAAGCACATTGAACACACTTTCTCTATGGGCATTTCATTCCTATTCCTTTTATCCCTCCTCCTGACTCTGGGGAGATGAAAAGTGGCAGCATGGGAGGAATTTCCAGCCAGATGTTGATGGCACCGCCGGTAAACTTGCATCGAAGCTATAATAGACTTGCCAACTTTAGGATATTTTGTGAAGGAGTGCTGCATTTTAACATCAGAGCACATTGCCTCAAGTTCTCATTCAAAAAAGCAAATACAAAAACATGGCAAAACATTTACATCATAATGAGAAGAAACTTAAAATGCCAAGGCTTGGGCTCCCGGAAAATTCATCATCATCATCATCATCATCATCAGGTTCATTTGTGGTCTGTTGCCCCAAAAACTTTGGGAACGCCTGCCTTAAAAAGTGAAAATAAATAAATAAATAAATAAATAAATAAATAAATAAATAAATCACCTACACTCCGCTCTGTACATCACCAACAAAGACACTAGATGAAAAGTGATCGATGTAGAAAACCACAGACTGATCGATGCTCTGTAGTTGTCCTGAATAAACAGGATCCGTCTCTCCAACCAGAGCTGCTTTAAACACATTCAGGACTAGCTGGGTTTTAGGGTTAATACATTAGCATGCACTTCATAACTGAATTGATTCTTGTCTCCTACTTCTCTCTTTTTCACACACACACACACACACACACACACACACACACACTTACACACACACACACACAAACTCACACCTTCGCCCACGAACTCTCACTCGGCTCCACTCCTAAGAGAATGAGTAAGCGAAAGAGGGTGGCTAACGCTACACAGCCTTTTTGTACAAACTCCTCATTTATTTCAATCATTTTCAACCTCTCTCTCACTCTCTCTCTCTCTCTCTCTCTCTCTCACACACACACACACATACACACACACACACACACACACACACACACACACTGGTATGACTTTTTAATGCCTCAAGAGGAAGAACAGTTTCAAAGCCTCTTTTAGAATTCAGTCTTTAGCTTCATAACTGTGTGGGGCATCAATAGAATGTTACCCTCGGGACTTGACAATCATGCTGCTGAATGAGGTCTATTTTTAAATGCTGCCCCGTCCAAAAATTTTGACCATGCCAACTTCCTCCAACAGAAACTACACGTGCCTGCTCCCAGTGACCACACCTGATGATCCCACCCACCTGCTCCAGCTGAAACTCTGACCACGCCTACATGCACTGTTTTAGGAACTTCGACCACGTCGTTTGGCTCCTGCAGATACTTTGATCACTCCCACCATAGAATATCTGTCCACACCTGGTAGCTTCTACAAAATCCCTGACTGAACACTTGCATTCCTGCTCTGATACTCTGGCCACATACATTTGCGCCAACAGATACTCTGACCATGCACATTTGTTCGTGAAATACTGTGACCATGTCCACATGCTTCCATAGAATCCATGGCAACACCCGGTGGCTTCCACAGTGTCCCTGGCTGCACCCTGTACTCTTGTAAAAACTGACTCTTTCCAGGCCGTCGTTGACTGAGTCATAGGCCATGTTCAGTAGCGGTGCGAAAATCGTGAAGGCGAACGGTGAAAAGCCAGATGAGTTTGAGTCTGGTATTTCCCAGGCTCTTCTTGAGCTGGAGATGAACTCTGACCTGAAGGCTCAGCTGTGGGAGCTCAACATCACTGCTGCTAAGGAAATCGAGGTTGGTGGTAGCAGAAAAGCCATCATCATCTTCGTGCCCGTGCCCCAGCTGAAGGCCTTTCAGAAGATTCAGGTGCGGCTCGTGAGGGAGCTGGAGAAGAAGTTCAGTGGCAAGCATGTGGTCTTCATTGCACAGAGGAGAATCCTGCCCAAGCCCAGGAGGAAAAGCCGCACAAAGAACAAGCAGAAGCATCCAAGGAGCCGAACTCTTACTGCCGTGCACGATGCCATCCTTGAAGATCTGGTGTACCCCAGTGAGATTGTTGGCAAGAGGATTCGCGTGAAAGTGGACAGTAGTCGGCTCATCAAGGTCCACTTCGGCAAGGCACAACAAAACAATATTGAACACAAAGTTGAGACCTTTGCTGGCGTCTACAAGAAGCTCACAGACAAAGACGTTGTATTCGAGTTCCCAGAGTTCCAACTGTAAAGTGCAGATGGCAGAATAAATTTGTACACCATCATGTGCAAAAAAGTAAAAACTGAGACTTCGCCCATACTCTGACCACAGCCATCTTGTTCATCAGCTTCTCAGACCATGTCCATGAACTCATACTCACAGGCCTGAACAGGCCTGGTGGCTTCCACAAAGTCCCTAACTGTTCCCTTACACTCCTGCAGAAACCCTCACCACGCCTATCTGCTCCTGCAGAAACCCTGACCACGCCCATCTGCTCCTGCAGAAACCCTCACCACGCCTATCTGCTCCTGCAGAAACCCTGACCACACCCACCTGCTCCTGCAGAAACCCTCACCACGCCCATCTGCTCCTGCAGAAACCCTCACCACGCCGATCTGCTCCTGCAGAAACCCTGACCACACCCCACCTGCACCTGCAGAAACCCCGACCACGCCCAATCTGCTTCTGCAGATTACCAAACCACCCCCATCCAGACCTGCAGAAACCCTGACCACGCCCATCTGCTCCTGCAGAAACCCTGACAACGCCCACCACGCCCAGACGACACAGATCCTATCTTCCGTCATCCTAAATGCGTAAATCTGCGCAAAGATTCAATATTCATCGTTAGAATTTTACACGTTTCGGTAAACGTTACCAGATTGTAACGTCCCAATATGCGCTTGTTGTTTGCACACTTGGACATCTGCCAGGTTGTATTTTTAATGCCTACCAAACCAAATCAAGGCATCTAACCTCAGGATCTTCCTGCGATTGAGGAATTTTATTGAACTGTACAAAAAAAATGTGCTTTCTCTTTGTCTTCTGACTGGCTGCTCGTGAAAATATTGTTGGGGTAAGGGCAGGATCCATGTGTACTTGGTATAATTGTATTTGCAGCCATTTCGCAAGAGTTAGTGTCAGGAGCAGGATCTTAAGATGAGCTGCAACTCCACTTTAGTACAGCGTTAAGAGGGCTCTTCAGACACACTTGTACTCTCTTTCACACACGCACACACACACAGAGCGAGTGATCCCAGGCTTAGTAAAACACATGCAGGGTGACGACATATGCCACCTGCTGAAAGGCTTAATCCAGTATTTACATGTCTTTTCCATGGTCACTGTCATGGGACAGACTGTCTGAGTTTCTGACCGAGTGACAGAACACAAGACGGCCGAGAGTAACTCACTCAACTCTGACCAGAGTTTCCGATTCGGAAGAATTTCCTCGGATGAATTAGGAAACATCAACATAGCCCTTAGCATGCTATCCTGCCTATGCTTGAGGAGAGTACTCGGCGATGGCTTTGCGAATGTCATGAAAATCAAATTCAGCAGGAAGACAGAAATAGGAAGAGATTTTGTATGCCTAGGAAGCATTTTGTATGCTTGTCAGGGTTCCAAGACGTGCGGTTAGTTTCCTGGTACGAGAGATAGCACTGCTTTGGCTCTTTCAGAGACTTGATCTATTACAAATACACAGCAAAGTGCTCTGCATTCTCTGGAATGATAAAAAAATAAAATAAAAAATTATAAAGTGAAACAGGAACACAAGAAAAAGAACACAAACGAGAAGAAAAATACGGGAGTATTAATAGCTTTATAGATTTACATATGTTTCTATTAAATCCGAGCAAAAGATATATAAATATCCATCCATCCATCCATCTTCTATACCGCTTTATCCTTTTCAGGGTCACGGCGAACCTGGAGCCTATCCCAGGGAGCATCGGGCACGAGGCGGGGTACACCCTGGACCGGGTGCCAATCCATCGCAGGGCACAATCACATACACACTCACACACCCATTCATACACTACGGACACTTTAGACACGCCAATCAGCCTACCATGCATGTCTTTGGACTGGGGGAGGAAACCGGAGTACCCGGAGGAAACCCAGGGAGAACATGCAAACTCGAAAAATCGAACCCCCGACAATGAAGGTGTGAGGCGAACGTGCTAAGTACTAAGCCACCGTGTGCCCGATATATAAATATGTTAATTAAAAAAAAAAGAAAAGAAAGAAAATCGCCATATTTCAGTGCAAGACCTTCAAAGTATAAACCGGAGACACAAAATAATCTCTGGAATAAAGGATAAGACTTAATTTAAAAGGATAAGACTTAATTTAAATAAGACAAATAAAGTAAAAAAAAAATTCATAACAATAAATAAACCATGTGGGGGGGGAAAAAGTTCAAAACCCATTCAAACAGCAATAATGAGTTATGACTTTGCTGTGTGTTGCATCAAAAATATACAGATCTTTTCCCATTAATATTAATGAATAAAACATGCTTCTCCTTTCTCTCCCTCTCTAGCAGAATCATCTGGGAGTTTTATAGCCCAAGTGAAATTCTGACTGAAATATGAGCAGTACTACACGGTTCATTTCCCTCAAAACAAAAAAAAAGTACTTGCACAGAGGCTCCCAATGTTTCAGACCGTGTGCACTTCATTGTGCGCCCAAAAGAATGTGGGCTCTGCGTTTTGAAAATGACTCCTTTATTGGACAAAGAAATGTACATTTCTTCAGACTTCTCTGCAATTCTTCACATTTAGCTGTAATTCTGCCGGGAGCGACGAGTGGCAAATCGCGCTCGGAAGCTGAACAGTCATTTCAAAAGCACGCACTGTTGGTTTATGCAGAACATTTTAGATACAGTGGATGAGCAACAGATTTAAAACAAGTCCAAATATTGAACTACGCAATTCAAATATACACCGAGTTACCGTTTCATCACGTTCACCTGCCAGCTAACATTCTGCAGATGTACATTTACCAAACCTAACACTAGCCCATCTGTTGTTCTCCACAATGGATCACCGCTCCTCTGTGCATCAAAAAGAAGTGACACATTAAACATCCTGAAAATGGTACAAAACAAAGTATGTAGTGACAGTTAGTACAATAATTGTTGATTTTCTGACATCTCCGTGGCGTTTTACTAACAAGCATGACAACATGGAATCCTCAGTCCACAGCTGCTTTGATGCAACGTAACTATTTTATCAATATACAAAATAAATATCTGACGAGAACATTAAAAATGGTTCAAAATGAAATCAGAACTCACCCAAGTTCGTGAAAAGAATTTTTAGTTGATGAAAAACCTGCAGGATGGTGCCATTTTTAGACAATTTCCGCGAGACCAAAAATACGGCTGCTGCCAATGCACTAACTTGCTAAATGACACCAAGCATCATTAATGTTGTAGGATGTAATACTATGTAATACCACTGGGCCATTATTTGTTGTACGATTCAAATAAATTAAAGCACAATCGCAGAAGTGTTGTAAGCGTATTGGTCAGCAAAAAACAAACAAACAAAAAAAACAAACAAAAAATACCCACAAGCAATAAAAGATTAGCTCAACACCTTATTCAGCTCGAGATCGCTCATTCATTCCAGGGCTGCCTGCAGAAAGCCCCACGGCCATCAACCTTGACCCCACCTGAGACAGCAGTACTTAAATAGAAGCCGCGGAGTTGCTGAAGTTGCTCGAATGATAATGGTAAGACAGACCACTCTCGCATTTTTCCCCCGAATAAAACAAAGACATAGACTTGTGTGTGCCATCAAAGAGAAAAGTCATAACTGACTTTGATTTGCCAGGAAAAGAAAAGAGAACATTTAATTATAAGCCCTAAAAAAGACAACAGGGACATAACAACATGGAAATACTTTTATTGTCATTGACTAGGGCAGAAGAAAAGAGTCTCTCTCTCTCTCTCTCTCTCTCTCTCTCTCTCTCAATGAAGTCAGAAATATTAAGTCAACTTAGGATCTAAGATTTCTATATTTACTATTGCCTGGTTAGACAACTATGCCTGGTGGTATTTACCTAAAGACTAAATGAACGTTTGCTTTTCAAACACGTTTTCTCAGTCGTATTGGAAAGACGATTATTGATAGAGCTATTGTTTAAGATAACAGACTAAAGAAACGTAATGATGTAGTCATTATCTGCCTGTAATAAGTTGTCTCTGCGGTTTAATTGTATAACAAATGTCACCCGGATCTGCACTGAGGCTTCTGGGAAAGAACAAGAAAGGAGGAATTTCATACAATGGAGCTTCCCGAGAAGAAAACTATTAAAAGCAAAATCTTTTTTTGCAAAGCTTTTTCACGACCAAATGCATCAATGAACATTTAACCGGCCCAACGTATATTAATGTGACATTAAGACATTTCTTTAGCCAATAAGGGTTATACATGTATGCATACAAAACTTCATGCAATACAAATCTATCATTATTAAGATCATGGCCAAACAAGTTTGAGATTGTATCAGGGTCCTGTGGAGTCCAGAGCTGGTTCTAGAAACTCTGGGTGCAATGAGGGAATACATCTTGGCCGGGATGCAGGGCATCATGCACACAAACACATTCATGCCTAGGGGAAATTTGGAGCCAGCAATCCAAATACTGGCATGGTTTTTGGGAGGTGGGAGGAAACCGGAGACCCGGGAGAAAACCCTCATGGACTCAGGGGGAATATGCAAATCTCCATAAAGACAGTAACTCAGGCTCAGGAACAAACCAGTACCCTGGAGCTGGAAGGCAGCGATGCTACCCACTACACCACCCAGTCTGTAATTAGTATTTTAATTTCACAATAATATAACATATTATAATGAGAAGAAACATTGACACTTTATTGGATCCAGAACCCAGTAAAACCCCCTAAAAACAGCCCACAATCAAGTTTTATGCAAATGAACCACTGCGTCCTGCAGTTCGAACAACAGAATACATTTGATATGGAAATGAAACAAACATTCATTGTTACTGGTTGTTATGTTGCATCAGTATTGCCTGACTCTTGTTTGGACGCACGGTACCTCAAAGGCATTTTGCAATCATGCAGCAGCCTCTTGATCATTACTGTGTGTTCAAAGCAATTGGCCTGCATGTTTGTCATTTCTCTTATACAAACACACCCACAATAGTGCAATGTTGCTTTGAGATTGTGATAGACACATCAAATGGCCTGAAACAAAAAAAAAAGACTGTAATGTGTCATCTGAATAGGCCACGTCAAAGGCTTGCTTGGCAAGGTTTGAGTAGTTCCATACTCTTTAGAAGCCGTCCAATGCTGGCCAAAAACCGGCTGGCGCACAGCAGAGTCAGCCAGGTTCTTGGCATGGACCCGGTGTGGGAGTGGTGCAAAATGGATTGGCAGGAGAACGCCAAAGTGAACACCTGTTCTTGCTTTAACAGGGAGCACTAAACAGTGTGTTTCTGCATTGCTTTTAACCCTTTTTAAAGATCAATTTCATGACACCGGTTAACAGTGTATTCGGATTCAGCAGAGGCTACCAACAAGTGAAGAATTGCCTTACCAGCCTGCTTAATTTTCGGGGCTTGATAAAGCAAATAGTAGTTGTGTATTTGATATGGTCTAATCGGGTTTTAGAACGTCCCTGGCAGCCCGCAAACCCCTCGCACGTACTCTTCAGTTTCACACCACGGGCTATACGATGCATAAAAGAAACAACTTGGCTTGACACCAGTCAAGAAGCTTACTGAAGCTTTGCAAATCTCTATTTTGGGCGAAATAAAAGATTGCTACAACTAGCTCAACTGAACAGTGGGTTTAAAAAAAAGGAAAAAAAGAGAAAGTATTCTTCTTGGCTGAACGCTCCAGGTGTGTTAGTATAAGTGTGTGGAAAAGTGCAGCTAAATTTGCTTCACTCAAAACCTGGTCTGACTTTTAAATTAAGGTCTAGAGGTAGTCATGGAAAAAAAGGTGAGACACGTTGAAGCTGCCAGATTCGATGTACGTCTGTGGGTGTGACTGTGTGAATGAGAAAAAAAAACAACAACAGAGAGGTGAGTATGTGTTTGTCCCTTACACAGGGGACAAGTTAAAGAACTCTGATACTGTTATGCTTGGAGGGGGGCATTTATTTATTATTGCTAGCATGGTTTGGCTCTATCTGCCCCCTTAGAGAGAACCGCCACTGCAAATCAATCAAAGGTTCTCCTGACTGATCACTTTAATCCTATAATAAAATCATTTCCATCATAGTAGGCGTGGTCTCTTCCAGGGTGACCCCACCCCCATCTACAGGGCACGAGGGCTCAGCAAATGGTTTGATCAATATGAAAATGTTGTAAATTCAATTCAATTCAATTCAATTTTATTTGTATAGCGCTTTTTACAATAGACATTGTCTCAAAGCAGCTTTACAGAAATATCAACATGGTATACAGATATTAAAGGTGCGAATTTATCCCAACTGAGCAAGCCACTGAGTGGCGACGGTGGCAAGGAAAAACTCCCTAAGATGTTTTAAGAGGAAGAAACCTTGAGAGGAACCCGACTCAGAAGGGAACCCATCCTCATCTGGGTAAATCATACGCGATGGCCTTCACGGTCACCAGATTTCAACCCCATCGAACATTTGAGAGATTTCAAGATTCAAGATCACTTTTACTAGCCGTACATGCTTGTTTTGGAGTTCCAGAGGTGTACAGAATCTATCCCAAGGTGCAATGAAGATGTTCTAGTGCTGCATCTTTGCCCAACACCTTACTAAGATGTTTTACTTTGGGTTTTTCCTTTAATTTCTCACCCGTCTATTGGCTAAGAACTCACCCATCCTTTTTTTCAAGAATGAAAATGGGAAGTCGGTCAGCTGTTGTGGAACAGATCTTACCCAGACGAACAACACCGCAACCATCATCCCTTACCATCTCCATTTCTACTGCTTTATTCCCAAGCCACTGAGAAAACCCTTACAAACCATCATGCACACCGCCATCGCTGTATTCCATATCACTTCCATTCCATTGTCCTTTGAAGCACGACAAAGCTGTGTGTACACACATACACAACTTTGTATCATATCTACGCTTGAGTGAACACACTCAGGACCACTCACTCCACACAATTTTCATGGGTCACCAAATGGTTGACCCAGTGATATGAAGCTTTATAGATTTGATTTTTTTTTTTCCTGATTTAATACCTAGAGAAAGCTTAGTGAAGCTTTCCATATCACCAAGGAGAGAGCTAGTTTAACGCACGTATACAGTAGCCTGGGCTTTTAATAACGAAGGCTACTCCTGCTTTGATGGGTGTATGCTACCATGTCTGATTATAGATTCAAGAGTTTAATGTTAGACTTTGTTTATGATAACTAAGCATTTGCCTGGCAGTAGACTTCATTCTATTGATCAGAGATTGATTAGTGAATGTTATATAAAACAAACAAATAGCATTTGGCTGCATCACAGCAATATGCCAATCCATATCAAGCCAATATCTTGTAGACCACAAAAGTAAAACGTTCTATCTCTTCTATTTCCCAGATGTGGACTTATAGTGTTTTCACACCCAAATTCTTTACAGTACAGTACTATCCAGGAGCAATTTTTATCATTCATTCATCTTCAGTAAGCGATTTATCCTGGATGAGTGCATAAGAATACACCCTGAATAAGTATCATGCACATTCAGACCTAGGGGTAATTTAGCATTGCTAATCCACCTAAGAGTATGGTTTTGGGATGTGTTAGAAGACCAGAGAACCTGGAGGTAACCCACAGAGTGGCCATAGAGAGGACCTGCAAAATTCCTCACAGATAGTATCCCAAGCTCGGTATTGAATTCTGCCTGCTATATGACCGTGTCTAATAGTTCTTATACATTTTTCATTACGTTTTTATTATTTATTATAACTTTTGGACTATTTTAAATGTTATTTTTTGCTCAACACTGGTTAGTAGTTGCCTTGAAACCACTCAAGTGAAGCTACTTGCTTATGCATGCATCATTCCATCTCCACAGTATTAAATTTGCATTTGACTGATGCTTCTATAGAAAATGACTTACAGCTGAGATCGGGCACAACTGAGCTGTCCAAGAGTTAAAAGCCTTGCTCACGGACCCAACAGTGACAGGTTGACCATACTGGGATTCGAACTCAAAATCTTCTGATGAGTAGTCCACTTTATTCGATGCCCAGGCTCATGATACATTCCACACTGTACTTCACTAACTTTTAGAGGAACTGTTCAGTTGGACAAAAAAAAAAAAAAAACAGCTTCCAGGACTGCACTAGATTCAAAAGCAACTTTCACACTCGACCAGATGTACCAAACTCTCAGAACTTACAGTTCCACTACTGCAAAAGTCTACAATTATGAAAACATCCTCAATTCCTTCCTCCGATTGGCTTCATCTGTAGAAATTCAACGCCTATGAGAAACCTGGTGCCCCCTGCTGGAAGACGTCCAACCCAGCAAGCCATGATCTCGCCCTAAGTCCTCCATTCTTGCAGCAGAATACTCATTGGAGTTGTCATCGACGTCCTGCATTTCTGTAGGATTGGTCAATTAGCCATTAGCCCCTACTGACAACTCTTTAGACCTTTAATAATTCAACAGCCCATTTGAATACTAGATCTGTAATCAGAAATAGTGCTAATTATTAAGAGGCATGTCCCCACGTCAACTTCCATACATGACAAGGTGCAGTCATGGGTGCCATGCTGTGGCCCATAATGATTGGGATAATAAGCGACGATGACAATCGCCTGCAGGATCTAATGGCAACGACAAGTGAAAGCGTAATGATGTTAATGACTATAACACATCGTCCCAAGAGATCCTGCATCGAGATACACCGACGACACTTTCACAGGATAAATTGTGCTGATGCAAAGCCTAACATCTGAGGATAATTTGCTTAT
The DNA here is from genome assembly GCF_023375685.1 of Ictalurus furcatus. Classification (NCBI taxonomy): domain Eukaryota; kingdom Metazoa; phylum Chordata; class Actinopteri; order Siluriformes; family Ictaluridae; genus Ictalurus; species Ictalurus furcatus. Next base: position 15,212,108 of record NC_071283.1, on the reverse strand, counting down.
AAAACTGGTAGTAGCAGTTCAGTTCATCATTATTCAACTTTCAGATCATACAGACTGCATCCTTTGCTCTTTATAAGAGATAATATCATTGTTTGAGAGCAGATGATTCACTAATCTCAGTAAAACATGACAACACATTCGATACAAGCACTTTCAATGCTTATATTAGGGTTAACTGAGGGGAAATTTTCTTCAATTTTTGGGCTTGGGACTGCTACAGATGTGTACATACTCTGTTCCATAGTCTTTATCAGACTTTTATTGTATTTCATCTCTCTGTCAACCACTACTCAAAATCAATCTCTGAGAAAAAGCTCTAGAAAGTCTCATGGCAGAAAACAATTCCAGACCATACTGTGGCGGAAGGAAAACGAAAATGGTGATATAGCTTGAGTAGACCATGACAGCCTTCACTGTAATCTTCTATACGCCAGAGTGCTGTTGAATTTTGGATTCTGATTGGACAGAAGGCGATACATTGTCTATAAAAGCAGCTCTGACTGTAGTGCGTCAAAAAATAAATAAAATAAATAAAATCACAAGTTACAATAATAGACTCATTTTAAAAACCATCATTTATATAGTATCAGCTCGTTCAGAGGGACTTGCATGGTAAAGTTTTCTGGAGACATTTATTTAACATTTACGGAAGGAGTCTCCAGTGTCAGCTCTTGGAGGTAAAGCATTAACTTGAAGTTTTCTCTTCAGGACAGAGGAGTTACGCTTTGATTTTTTTTTTGTGTTAATTATATTAAGACAGAAAAATTCTGTTCCTTAATTAAAACAAAATTGTAATACTTATATATAGTGTACCTTTAAAGCTTTAAACTAATCATGGTCTATTTATGTACCTACACTATATCCACATTTCAAGGTGAAAGATACATATAAAACACACAAAAGTTTGCATGTGACAAGGATAGATACAGTTTAGCTCTACTTTTCTTTTCTTTTTTCTTTCTTTCTTTTTTTTTTTTTTTTTAATGAGAGTGCATGACACACCCTGGCAGCTGTTATTACCCCAGCGGGAAACTATGGAGTCACAACATGAACTCTGTACAAGTCCCTTTAATATCGATTGCAGGATTCAAATTAATAGGAATCGGGGAATGGCTTCACACTGTTGTGTTCCTAGTGAGAATAACATCAAAACGATAAACCACCAACTTCACCCTCACCCTAGAACAATTCATCGGAAGTGGTCTTGCTGAGAACTGAATCAACATGTCACCACCTTCTAGATGTGAAAAAAAGTGGGAATTAGGTTGCAATAAAATGTTCAGTTCTACTTTTCCAGAAGGGACTACAATAAGAACTGGCAAATTAAACCAGAGGTCTACAATTAATCAATAACTTGATAACAGATTATAGATTCAAATGTTGATCCTAGTTACAGGCCTGGTTATACACTAGATGTCACAGACTTCAAGTGAGCTAGCATTCGAGATTTTAAGAGCTAGCATGAAACGGAATTCTCACTACAGGAGTTCCCTATGGCCTGGTACTTGGTCCGCTCCTGTTCTGCTTATATTCTAAATCATGACTGCATCATGTGCAGAGATCCTTCGGTAAATGATTCTCCATCACGTTTCTGGAAAAATCACAGCCATTTTAGGACTCGGTTAAATCAGCCGTCTGTTAGAATGTCAGGACAAAAAGATGGTACAGATGGGATGGCTACGCTGTGTTTTGCTAACCGTGCAATATGCTGTGAATGAGATGTTAGCTAATCAGGAGAGCCACAGTAACCACATCGAGCAGGGTAACATGGTTAAAAATGTAATGTTGCAGAAAGCATTATAGAGAGTATAATAAGGTATTGATTGAGTATATTCCAGAGTAAACAGAATAAATCCTTAATTAATAATCTGAATAATTTCACACTCCCTGTGTTGTCTAGTTTATGTTTATTGGTCTAGCCAGTGATGTGCATATAGACCTATTCGTAATGGAAATGAAGATGGATTATGTTTATAAAAGTGCTTCTTTAAAGACTTGTCTCAGCATAGCAAAAGGCCTGAGGTGGACAATATAGGTCTAATTATTTAGCACATAATTCTGCAACGTACCGCTAGCATAACTTTCGCTATTCCAGTATCATCTTTAAAGCTCCTATGAGTCACACTGATCCCTGAATCGATTCGGTTTTATTAATAGTACAACAGAGATGATATATAAGCCAGTTTGTTTAATTTGTTCTGCCTTTCATCACAGTCAATTGATTTACACCATAGCCTTCAATTACATTTTTACGAGAGATTATAACTTTTTTTTTTAATCCTTTAATTTAGCCTAAAATAAATTCCTTTTGAAATTATCGAGCCATTCAAATTAGAAGCAATCTCTCCAGTGATATCACAGAGTCCGTTGCTTCTACTTATTTTATGACTGAATCTAATCCCCCTTTATGACCTCAACAGTGAGAGTAAAATATATTTTTAAAAAAATAAAAACCTCAAGGTCATCATTTTCTCCTGACCACTATCCATGGCCATCGCACTGCAACAGGGCTGAATGCTCCCGTTGAAAATCACCACTGCCAAAGCTCTTAAAAGTCTGTAAAACTAATGGCCTGGATACTCCCATCTCCTGTACGCTGTGTCAAGTCATTACAGGGTACCAAGTCATTAGCTGATGGTGCACCCATTAATTATGCCTAAAGAGAGATGGGGAGAGGCAGAAGAGAGATGGATTGCATATAGATGGTCAGTACTCAGGGTAGCTCTCTTTTTTTTCCTGCTCTACTGACTTTGCTTCCATTCTCTGTCAAAACTCTACTGAGCATTTAAGGTGTGAAACTAAATGTATCTATGGCAATAGATTAGAGCAATAAAGGAGTCCCAGTGGAAAAAAAAAAAAAAAAAAAAAAAAAAAGTATATCTAGTCAGCACCTTGACCAGGATAATGTGTTCTAATTGCAAGCAAGCCATATAGAACCCATTTCTTATGTTAGAACCATTGACCATACAAAGGTTAACCAGTATAAACCTACTGAAACTGGCATGTCTAACCAGTAAAAATAAAGTATGTGATTGTCTGGTGCTGGTTTATCTGGTCAGTGAGCTAACTAAAGAATTTCATGAGACCAGCACTAACCAGACTCATCCAGAGTAAACCAGTTGGGACTAGTATTAATTGGTCAGCACTATAAGCAAGCTGAAAACAGGCGGCCTGTGCTAACCAGAATAAACCAGCTTCAGCAAGCTGGAACCAGCATGAATTTCTTTAGACCAGGAATATATGAATAAAACAGCTAAAAACGTGAGCTGGAACCCGCACGGAGAACCCGACCAGAACTAAGCAGAATAAACTAGTGAGCTAGAACCAGCATGAATTTTACCAGACCAGCACTAACAAGAAGAATAAAGCAGCATTTTTTGGTTTATGGAACTTAGTCCATTTAAATGCGCAGTAAACAATTTGTGCTTATTAAAATACCTTAAAATGCATTGTAAAAATCAAAGAATTAAGAGTGCGATGATACAGTTTTACATTCCCAATTTTACTAAATCTTTCTTAATAATGTGAGCAAGTGAATACAACACTTCGTACGGTACCATTTGGTTTAGGTACTTTTTCCCCTGATCAGACATTGTATTTTTTGTCCACACACACAAATAGATACAGAAAGTACCTCAGGCATGCTGGGAGAACACATTAGCCAATCACAGGTCAAGATATTGACATTTTTTTTCCCTCAAAGAAATTCATCACGTCACTTGATTCACTTCCAGAGCCCAAGTCAGTGTTATAAAACAGCACTAATTGCAGGTTCAGAAATAATTGCTTCCATCATTTACTGCTGAATCTGATGCCAGCTTGTCAGAGGAAACACTCTTGAGTCAGAACAGTTACACGATTTGAAATCATGCTATCTAAAATTCTTCAGACGGAGATTATGTTGTATAATATACAATAACAAATCAAATTCGTTTGCCAAAATTCACTGACACTGACAATCAATCAATCAATCAATCAATAAATAAATAAATAAATAAATAAATGAGGTCAAACTAATGAGTGTGCTTGTGGGAATGTATTAACACTGGCCATTTTTTCTAGACTTAATTTGCAATGTTGTTTAATGATTACACATTATACAACTTGGTGTGGTGCAATTCGATTCCAAAATTACATTTAAAAAAAAAAAAAAATCAACAACAGAGTTACTGTTACCATCAGAAAGTGTTTTGTTCCTCTTATACCACAGCAATTTTCCAATGTATACATTTCTTTATCAAAGAATAACACAAAGGTTTTATCTTATAGTTGATATTTTTTAAAGAATACATTCAATATTGTAGAACATCCATGAAACAAAGTAATTCAGATCCTTGAAGGTATTGTGGAGGGGAGGGATTTCTGAAACTCAGCAACTCACAACTGGGGTTCCCCAGGGATCAGTTCTGGGTTCTCTGCTCTTTTCTATTTATACTACATCTCTGGGGCCTGCGATTGCTTCTCATGGCTTCTCATATCACTGCTATGCCGATGACACCCAGCTCTATTTGTCCTTCCAGCCTGATGATCCATCCGTCTCAGCACGCATCTCTGCTTGCCCGTCTGACATCTCAAACTGCATGAGGGAACACCACCTTAAGCTCAACTTGGAAAAAACTGAGCTTCTCGTTATCCCTGCCTGCCACTCAATCAACCACGACCTCAACGTACAGCTAAGCTTAACCACACACAGGCCAAGCACGACAGCCAGAAACCTTGGGACGACTTTCAATGGCAACTTGACCTTTCAAGACCACATTTCAAAAACTGCACAATCCTGTAGGTTCATTCTGTACAACATCAAGAAAATACAAGCTTATCTCTCTGAACAAGCTACACAGATACTAGTCCAGGCACATGTTATCTCAAAACTGGACTGCTGGACTACTCCTGGGCCTCCAAGCCAGCTCCATCAAACCCCTTCAGATGATTCAGAATGCAGCAGCAAGCCTCGTCTTCAACCAGCCCAAAAGAACCCATGTCACACCCGTCTCCCTCCACTAGCTTCCTGTAGCCGCACACATCAAAGTCAAGGCCTTGATGCTCACATACAAGATCTTGTCTGGAACAGCACCCCGCTACCTCAACACTCTCCTTGAGGTTTATGTTCCCTCACGCAACCTGCGATCAGTTAACGACCAACGCCTGCTATAGTGCCTACTCAGCAAGGCAAAAGGTCACTTTCCAGAACCTTCAAACCGACTGTCCTTCAGTGGTGGAATGAACTTCCAACCACAACCCGGACTGCAGAATCCATCACTATCTTCAAAGAAACGACTAAACATCCACCTCTTCCATGAACATTTAACTAACATTAACTAACTCCTAACTTACGTTAGCACTACTTGTATTGTCCTCCCCTTGATATATCACTTAAACAGTAATAAAACAATTTCATCTGTTCATGTCGAGTGTCCCTGTGAATGAGATGTTACTATAGTAACGATAATGTATTAGAGCAATTTAAAGAAAATGAATCCATTCCCTCTGACCAATCAGAATCAAGGATCGAGTACTAAGTAGTTTAAAACAATTTCTAACAAATGTTAAGACAGGAACATGGATAATCCACTATTTTCCTGTTAGTGGTGCTAGAGCAGTAAAGTTGAGCATGAGAGACTGTTGAATGATCCCACCCACACCCCCCCCCAAAAATCCCTCCTTCATCTCCGACGGTCTGATTAACTGGTATTTCACAGCATGCTAAGTAGGGAAGGGGGCTGACGCTAACATTATGGCAGGCATTAGAAGTGAGGCAGCCAAACACACGCATGGTCGCTTCATGCACAGGGAGTTTCACAGTTGATTGTCCTTGAAAATTAATCAGAATGAAATGACAAAGCTGCGGTGGCCTATCAGGGATCTGAAGAGCACCAGGGCCCGAGTTCCCGAGTGGAATATTTATTGAATGTGCCTTAAGTGGCAACAGATGATATCTGCATTCTGCCCGGACACCGGGGATTCAAACTGTCATGGCCAACAAGTCAAGACCTACAGTATGAAATGCACATGTAATGGTTTCCAAGGGGCAGGACACTTGGAGACAGACTCCTGTAGTGCTCTAAACCCTGCTGACGTGTTTGGATGTTTTTGGAGCTAATGATCATCAAAGGTAGCACTAGTGATCTGACGGCATGCTTGGAAAATCCATCCATCTTTCTGAATCTGTGTCAAGCCTGGCCTGAGTAGTCATCCAAGTGTCCAAACGTACACTTAGCGAGGAAAAAAACAGGCCATGTGAGCTCAAACCATCAAGCACGGAATTCAGAACATGGTGCAGAACACGAGACAACCGCAAGAAATAAACACTATCCGTGATGCTTTTTTTTTAATATATATGAATATTTCGGTCTGTCCATGCTGCAGGGAACGTATGCAGAATGCAATTTCATTAGATGGCTGTGCAAAAAAAAAATACAAAAAAAAAAAAAAAAAAAAAATGAGCAAATGGGATTGAATAAAACCAAAAAAGGAGAGGCAGATATATGGCTTGTTTCACTTCATTAGAGAGAAGCGGGTGGGAGGAGAGATGAAGACGGAGAAAGACAGAGAGACGGAGTGATGGGAAGAAGGAGGGAGGGAAGGGAGTGTGTGTGTGTGGGGGGGGGGGGGGGTCGGATTCAACTGTTTGTTACGTTTAAAGTACCCTAGCCAAATCCCGAACCCTTTTGAATATGAAAATGTACCAGACACTGTGAGAAATCAAGCAAAAGAGAGATGGAAAGAAAAAAAATATATATATATATATATATATATATATATAAGAAACGAGCGGAACAGAATAGCATAAGCAGGAGGAGGAGGAGGATTGAGCAAGTGATGGCAAGAGAGAGAGAGAGAGAGAGAGAGAGAGAGAGAGAGAGAGATTGTGTGGAGGAAAGCGAGAGAGCTCGGCTGAATTGTGAGTAGCTCACGACACTTAGTGAACAGAAGGTGTTTCTGCATGCACTGGCATTGCACTACTCTGCTGCAAGGGCTCCAGCTCGTCTCTCTCTCTCTCACTCTCTCTTTCTTTCTCTCTTTTCCCCCTCTCTCTCTTTTCTCTCCACAAACCAGCCCTGCCTTTCAGCCTCTATGCCTCAGCATCTCCGCTCAGCAACAGCCTTTTCCACAGCCTACACAAAATGAGTGAGTCTCAAAAGAGGGCGCACTGGAAACCGAACTGAGAGGACTCTGGACTACCAAAATTAAAACAAAAGAAAGAGAGAAAGAAAGAAAAATGTCAGAGCAACTAGCATTCCTCTGAGACGAGCACTTATTTCTGAGGAGCTGCCCACCGAGAGAGTGATGACTGGTCCGAATGGATACGAGCCACGAAGCTTGCCGACAGCTTCAAGTAACGGACTTTAATTTGCGCCGACACTTCAACAGAGTCGGTTGCACAAAAAAATACAGCGGAGGAAAAAAGAGTTCTGTTTTGATTTCCCTCTCTTTGTGAATGTGTGTGTCTGTTTTTTTTTTTTCTTCCCATCCTCTCATCTCGCTCTAATCAGCACAGCAGTCACTGCAGAGAAGCAGGAGAGGGAGGACTGTGCTCATGCATGCAGTCTGGGCAGCTTGCATTTCCTGCGAGTGCACTGAATGCCACTCGGATTCCTCCTCTTTCTGGCTCTTTCACGCGAGGAGAACTAAGACATTGTAAGTCTGCCAGATTCTGGTAGCTGCTGAAAAGGAGGGGGGAGGCTGCATTTGTACCACACTGGGATCTTTTTTATATTCGCACCTAATTATTGCAGGCACAAAGGGAGCAGCTGAATAGAGGTTGTCAGCCTCTGGAAAAGGGGTGAGTAGGAATCCTGTTTTATGTGATTTAGGAAGAATGCTTTTTCACCCTCGGCTGTATCTCCTTTCGCTTCCCAATCTAACATGAATGAAGTGACTTGCCGTTTCCCCATATTGACTCTTTTCTTTTCTGTTTGGCCAGATTTTCTTTCACTCTGAGTAATAAATCACCATCAGCCAAACCACATTAACTAAACGAGAAAAAAAAAACAACAACAACAATAATAATGTTGCTCAAAATGAGACAAATCTAAAAGATTCAATGAACTTCTTCTTCACGACACTGCAGGATATTCATGCTAATGGATTTCCTTCTAATTGGTCTGTATTTAAAGTGGACGCTAAGAAAGCCCCCTGGGTTGTTACTGTGCTCTCTGGGCATCCTTTTGAAAATGGTTCCCCTGGTGGGGGGGAGCTGTCCGAGACTGTGCCGCTGCGACAGCAAGCTCCTCTATTGTGAGGGGCTCAACTTGACGGACATTCCCCACAATCTGAGCAGCGCCACCGGCTTGTCCCTGCGGGAGAACAACATCTCGGAGCTGCGTGAGGGGCACTTTGTCGGCCTGTCGCAGCTCACCTGGCTATACCTGGATCATAACAACATCGAATATGTGGAGGAGAGCGCCTTCGAGAGGCTGCGGAGGATTAAAGAATTGGACCTGAGCACCAATCGGATAGAGAGCCTGTCTAATGGAACCTTCAGACCCCTACCCAATCTGCGCATCTTGGATTTATCATACAACAGACTGCAGTCCCTGGAGCCAGACCTTTTCCATGGGCTTAGGAAGCTTACTAATTTGCATTTAAGGTACAACGCCCTGAAATTTGTGCCCGTACGGATCTTCCAGGACTGCAGGAGCATGCAGTTTCTGGATTTGGGCTACAACCAGCTACAGAGCCTGGCCCGAAATTCATTCGCTGGTCTTTTTAAGCTGACTGAGCTGCATCTGGAGCACAACGAGCTAGTAAAAATCAACCTGGCCCACTTTCCCCGCCTCATCTCGCTGCGCACACTCTACATGCGCAATAACAAGGCCACCATTGTGGTCAGCACCCTAGACTGGACCTGGCACTTCCTGGAAAAGATCGATTTCTCAAACAATGAGATTGAATACATCGAGCCGCATGTGTTTGAGAGTGTGCCCAACCTCAAAGAGCTCATGCTGAACTCTAATAAGTTGACATATGTGGACCAGCGCATTCTGGGCTCCTGGACGTCCCTGGGCAGTATCACTTTGTCCGGGAACGCATGGGAATGCAGCCGCAATGTCTGCGCCCTTGCCGCCTGGTTGAGCAGTTTCCAGGGTCAACGTGACAGTGCCTTGCAGTGCGCCAGCCCGGACATGGCCCAAGGCGAGGACATCCTGGATGCCGTTTATGCCTTCCAGCTATGCGAGGATGGCATCGAGGCCACCACACAGACCTTCACAGCCACTAGAGACCTGGCCAGAGGCTCCATTTTTAAAGGTCCAACCAGGACACCATATGATTTGCAAGACATGGAGGGTGGTGAGGTGGTGACCAATTCCTTCACAGTGACTGCAGCCACCGATGACCTGGAGAGCACCATGCAGATCCACAAGGTAGTGACCGGCACCATGGCACTCATCTTCTCATTTCTGATTATAGTGCTCATGCTCTACGTGTCTTGGAAGTGTTTCCCAGCTGGGGTGAGGCAGATGAGACAGTGCTTCAGCAACCAGCGACGCAAGCAGAAACAAAAGCAGACCATGCAGCAGATGGCCACCATGTCCACTCCCGAATACTATGTTGACTACAAGCCCAACCATATCGAAGGGGCCCTCGTCATCATCAATGAATATGGATCCTGTACTTGCCAGCAACAGGCATCTCGGGAGTGTGAGGTGTGACATTCTGGCTGCTGGATATCTTGCGATCACAAATTTTCTTGGATCAATGTACATGGGACATGCTTTTACACTGCATCACACTGTGCTGCTTTCTCAAGGAGGCTTGATGGCACATTTGGGGGAAAAAAATAAATGGGACAAGGCCAAGGATTTACTGCTAATATCAAAAGCAGCAGTGGGTTTTGATGGACCTGGTTTTGGGACTGGTTTACAAGCAGGAGTGAGAACCTTTTGAGGAATACAGGGACTAATCAAGGTCAAGTTGTGAAGTGTGGATATTTGAGCTTTAATATGTCTTTCTACTACAGAAGATTTAAAGCTAATGAGGACATTGATGAAAACATGCTTTTTTTCATTGTGGTATCAACAATCTAAATGGGTTAAAACATTGAAATGAGACAAGTCTGTGTAAAATATGTTCAAATGCAGAAATGCAAGAGTGGGAAATAAAAATACAAGAAGCTTATCTTATTTCTTTTGTAAACTATGGAAAAAAGAATCAAAATGTTTAAATAAATAATAATAATAAAAAAAGAAGCAATTCACAGTAGTCAGGTCTGGAAATAAGTCTAAGGGTAGGTGTGGAGGACTGGACGATGCTGTATTTAAACAGGTGATCTCGTCACATCGTTTGGAAATGTCAAGCCTCAGTCTGAAATTCAGAATTCAGACTTACCCCCTCGCTTACTCTCTCTCTCTCTCTCTCTCTCTCTCTCTCTCGCTCTCTCTTTCTCTATCTCGTTCAATCTGCTTCTCACCATATGTGAGGGATAATCACTGTGCAGATTTGATGTTACTGTTGTGGTTGCTTTTTTATCTACTCCCATGTCCCTCTCCTTACAGATTAAGCAAATTAGCAGAGGAAACAAAAAAGGGACACATGACCTATTCAGATCAGATGGTGTGTCGTCTGATTACATGATCAAGGCATGATGCGGTTTGCTGTTGAGGGGAAAAAAACCCAGAATGAGTGTGTTTTAAAGGCTCAAACCTATGCCTATTGCTTTCTTGTGCTTGACAGTGGTGAAATCAGAGCGAAACAAAACTAAGCCTTAATATTCACTTAGAAATGAAGAGATGGATAACCGGCAGATCTACTGTGAATCTTTGAAATACGACTCTATATATATATATGAAACCCAGTCCTTTCTTTCCTTCTTTCCTTTGAGGTATTTGTTGAGAGAATATTGGCAGACGTTGATGTGCATCAAGTGGCACTGGCAGAAAGAATGTGGTTTTGTGAAAGAAGGTGTAGACTGCTCTCTAGTGTCACAGCACCAGCAGTAGCGAGAGCAAGCCCTTGACGTTTCTTACCTTTCGATGTGTGAGATTGTGTGTGTGTGTGTGTGTGTGTATGCTCGATGCTCAGCTGCAGAGTCAAATCTGGCATTCGGAACACACAGGATGAGCAGTGGACGTAAACAAGAGAGCTCTGAAGCGAAAGTCTAGTCTACGGTCCCCCACTGCCACGGTGAAGGGGCTCGAGCTAAAGGGGTCCGAATGTGTGAGCAGCTGTCTTTATATCGGATTATTTGAGTGTGGATCGAGAACTTCATATTCTAGACTGTTCCTTTTGCATGTGTGACAAAAAAAAAAAAGGAAACTGTGAAGAGATCTGAGCAGGGATTTTTATAAACCTACAAACAGACAAACCCCAAACGCCATCAGCACTTGATTTAAATTAAACTGTTCTATTTTCACCACTGTATTTCACCACAAAGAGCTAAGCCAAAATAAATTCATGAAAATGTATTCCGATTGTTGTATATTATGCAGAAATGTCACGCCTTTTCTTTCCTGATGGATCCCGTCATGCTCCTTATATGGTCATTTGCTTTCACTTTGCTTTCTGCGAGGATATTCGTATTCAAATGCTATATAAACATGTTTTGAGGTAAAAGTCTTCTGATCCTTGAGCGAACTGATTATTTCTGAATGAGTCCATGTTCAAACACACATCATTTCAACCGGTTGTGAAAAACGAAGGGCTAGCCTTTAACTAGGAGTCTCATCGAGTGGTTGCAGATGCAGGATGACGGATCGTAAACCGTAAGCGAGGGAGGAAAGCATTGTTGACGCTCATGATCTTCTTTTCATGCTGCTCCATTGAGTTCTGAGAAACAATAAGCTCTGAATAACACAATACCAGCATGGCCCGGCTCCACAAATAACAACAATGGCTACGTGCTAGAGATTTGCAGAGGTCTCTCGTATGCAGTTTTACTCATTCTCACTCTGTAATGATGAATATGCGCCTACCCCTATGATGATCTTCCTTATTCCCCCTCCCACCCAGGTCTTCTGTCCTATTTATAGGCCCCCATGGCTTATTTATACTGTATCAATGTTTCATGGTGTGGTAACTCTGCGGCCAATGTTGGGTTGGCAGTTGTATTGATTTCACCTCCCTAGATTTCTGAAGGGTCATGAATATTTGAGGAGGTGGGATGCTGGGGCTGAAGTTGAACCGCAATTTCTACTTCCTGTTTCGTGTGATGCAAAAGCTGCACTGGAGATTTTGCTTCCACCAGAGCTTATTTTTCTCATAATTAAAATGGAGTTTGATAAAGTTAATAACAGATAATGGTAATTATCATCAGCCATGATGCCCTCCTACTTCCATTTTTTTCCCCCCCTGGGAGCACTAGACTTCAGTCGTAGCGAAAAAGCCAAGAAGGTCACAAACTTAATCAAATTTGCCATATCTGTGTGAAAAGGTTATGCCAGCAGTGAACTAGTAGGTGATGAGTGTTTTAATTAAAGGCAAAAATTTACCTACCACTTCCCCACCCACAATATTCAGGTTATGTGGTGGTTTTAACACCGTCCTCTGAGATTTGAAGGTAAATCACAGTATGGTGGCCTCATAAATGATTGAAGAATTATAAAGTCAAACTAATAAACAGCAATAACACTAGATTATATTAAGAACATATATTTATTAAATTATATATTTAATACATAACCAGCAAGTTTAATGTTTTTATTTTACTTTTTGGATAGCTGAAAAAAAAATAAGATCAAGTGTAGGGAATACTGAACTGAAAGGAATACTGAAGTGTAAAACATACTGAACTGAGAGGAATACTAAACTTTAACAAATATTAAAGTGTAAGGAATAGTGAATCGAAAGAAATACTGAACTAAAAGGAATACTAAAGTTTAACAAATACTAAAGTGTGAGGAATGCTGAAGTGAAAGGAATATTGAAGTGTAAAAAAAACTGAACTGAAAGGGATACTAAAGTTTAACAAATACTGAACTGAAAGAAATACTGAATACCGAAGTGTGAGGAATACTGAAGTGTGAGGAATAGTGAAGTGTGAGGAATGCTGAAGTGTGAGGAATACTGAAGTGTTTGGAAAACTGAAGTGTGAGGAATACTGGAGTGTGAGGAATACTGAAGTGTGAGGAATGCTGAAGTGTGAGGAATACTGAAGTGTTTGGAATACTGGAGTGTGAGGAATACTGAAATGTGAGGAATGCTGTAGTGTGATGAATGTTGAAGTGTGAGGAATGCTGAAGTGTGAGGAATACTGAAGTGTTTGGAATACTGGAGTGTGAGGAATACTGAAATGTGAGGAATGCTGTAGTGTGATGAATGTTGAAGTGTGAGGAATGCTGAAGTGTGAGGAATACTGAAATGTGAGGAATGCTGTAGTGTGAGGAATGCTGAAGTGTGAGGAATACTGAAGTGTAAGGAATACTGCAGTGTTTGGAATACTGAAGTGTAAGGAATACTGAAGTGTGAGGAATACTGAAGTGTATGAAATATTGTATTCCGATGTCAAAAAAGTTTGAACACAAAAAACACAACATGGTGGTTTTATATTAACTATCAACAAAATGTTAAAATGTAATTTCACTCAACACGACCCCAGCTGCACAAAGAAACTCTGTATGGACTACAAATGCTTCCTTGCAAGAATTAGTTGGGAATACTGATGGGAGACTGATGAGACAGGGGACATTTCCATTTTCTCTAAAATGATTGGCTGAATTCTACATATTAAAATGTCATTTTGCTTGGTTGGTAGATTTTACAGAGCGAAACCAAATCAACTTACAAAATGGCCTCCGCTAAAAAAAAAAAAAAAAGTGAAAATTTTGACTTTGGGAAAAAAGCTATGACAGGTGTGAATACTAATCTTTATATTACTATAAAATAGAGCAGTTGAGGAAGAAAGAAAAGGGAGTGATATTTACTTACAGATATATTAATGATATCATTACTAATTAGTATTTGTGTGTGTGTGTGTGTGGGTGTGTGTGTGTGTGTGTGTGTGTGTGAATATTAAGAGTTTGGCTAGCAGCCTGGATCAGCCATTAGGAGTTCAGAGAGATTTGTTGTTGTTTTTTTTTTTTTCGAGCTCTGCAGTAAATGTACACAGTAAGCAGTTAAATGGCGTACAGAAACACAACTGCACGTTCGTTTTGAAGCTAAACCACCTGACGTTTAAATCGATGGTGCATCTTGTAAGTTTAGTTCGGAGTTCAGGGATTTAGTTACTTACACCAAACAGGTCTACGGTCTGGATTTCATTTCATCATAGAATAAGAGAGTTTTAACGCATTTATGGACAACGTAGTCGTTGGGTTGTTTTGTTTTTTTTTTTGAACAGTCAAATACATTTCAAATTTAAATATTCACATCCCTGCAAAAAAAAAAACAAAAAACAACAAAAAACACTTTTTCAGGGAAAGTTTGAAAAGCACCCAAAGCTCTCTCTCTCTCTCTCTCTCTCTCTCTCTCTCTCTCTCGCTCTCGCTCTCTCTCTCGCTCTCTCTCTGGAGCCATTTTCAGAGTTTCTAATTATACGTCCGGGGCGAAAAAGTTTCCGTGTTATAATGCATTAGTTCACCTAAACTTTACACAAACCCTCTCTCATTTCTAATCCCTACAATTAAATTACTTGCAAATTTGCCATCCAAGTATCTGCCTTTAATTCATTGCATCTCAGTTTAGTTTTCAATGACATGTAAAAACATTATAACCCTTACAAAAGGGCAGATTTCATGTTCCTCATATTTCATGTTCTACCAACCAATTACTTAACAAAAGGGTTCTTCCTTTATAGTTCCTCTACCCACCACTTACACATTTCATTTACATGCAAATATGCCATCCGGATAACTCATATTATTTTTTTCTTTATTCATTACATTCTTCAAAACAAGTGTGTGAAAGAGTGTGTGTGTGTGTGTGTGTGTGTGCTGTGATGGATTATTCTCCCATTTAGTGAGTATTCCCACCTTGTGCCCAGTATTCCCAGGATCTACCGCCATCCTGGCCAGAATGATGATGTAACTCGATTCAGAGTCGCAGCTGAATAAACCCTGGTATTAAATATAGCGATTCTACATGTTTAAGTATGTACTGTTATGGGTTTTCATTTCATTTCTAAGTTTAAATGCAGCATTATAGAAACATAAATGAATGCAAAACATACAAGAACTGAGAAAAGTAAAAAAAAAAAACACACACACACACACACACACACACACAAAAAAAAAAAAAAAAGAGCAGAAATAAATACCAGCATTTCTTATCTAATGACTCATTCTGAACTGTTAAGCATCTCAACTTTCTTTGGAAATAAACAATACCTAAATCGCTTATCAGAGATTAACCAGCTTTAATGTTCCTGTAAAAAAAGGGATTACTTCAGTAGCATGTGTAAGGAGCTTCAGGCAGAACGCAAGTCTTAACCAAGACGTTATTCTTGCTATCCGTGTTGACTGACTGTCTCTGTCCTTGAATTCTCCCGCAGACACCCGAGCAGACACCGAGAGAACAGTCTGACATCTCCGTCATCTCTCAGACACACAAGCAATCAGCAAAGACAATAATATCACTGCACACTAATTAAGAGATGACTCAAAGCCGTTCTCGGCTCGAACTGTTGGGACATTTTGTACGATGAATCGATTTTTTTCCCCCTGAGGCACTAAAAGGGTAAAAACACATGCAAGCTGATTACTTTTGATATGAAACGTGGGACATTTCTACCTTAAAGTCTAGCACAGAGGGCGGAGTCAACGTTTGACCTGAAAATGCAAACTAATGGGCAAATAGATTAATTTGAATATGGGATTTATGGCATGCCTACCAAAAAGTGCAAAAAAAAAAAAAAGGGGGTGGAGTCAATGCAAATAAATTTGTTTGAATATGAAATGGGGGAGAATTTCTAGTTGTGTGGAAATGTGCAAAATCGTGGGTGAGATAGATTAATGTGTTTCTGAGATTCTTTGATTTTCTACTTAAAACTGTAACACAAAACAGGTTTAGTAGAAACAGATTGATCTGAATATGCAAATTCTGGGATTTCTATCTGAAAATGTTATGAAGATAGATTCATTTTAAATATACAATTTAGGGGTTTCTAACTAAATGTGGAAAAAAAAGAGCATATCAAAGCAATTGATTGATCTGTATGAATCAGTGGGTGGAGTCAATACAATACAAAAATTAAATTAAAAATACAAAATAGTAAGAGTGTAAAACAGAGGTCGGAGTCAATGCGGGTATTAAATTTGCATAAATCCATTTTCAAAATCATCTTAATTGTTTAAAATAACAATTCAGCCTTTAACATATTATGGCACCATATTACCACGGGAATATTGCCAATATTTCCCGCATGTTCATGTGTACGATGCAAACGTTATTTAAAGTTCCTGTGAAAACGATTTTTTTTTTTTACATTTACATTATGAATAGACACACACACACACCTACACACTTTTATTTTGTGCACATATTGGATTTCGAACAGATTTTTGTCTCATGCACATTCAAAATTATACCCGAGTTTCAGTTTTATTCAGTCTTAATATTGTATTTTATTTCTTTTTTAAAAGTAATTTTTTGAGCAAATTCTGATTAAAAAAATTAACAAATATAGAATTTTTAAACATTTTAAAATGTTTGAGCTAATTTAGTACATATATATTTTTAGAGTTTTTTTAGAATTATAATTTTTTTTAATTTATTGATTATGTTTTTGATTTTCTCTATTTGTTGCTTTTTCTCTAATGCTGTTTTTTAATTTGCTATTTTACTCTTTTTTAAAGCATTTTGAGTTCTATTTTACTGCACAAAAGCTATATCAATAAATAAATATTATTATTATTATTATTATTATTATTATTATTATTAATAGTAGTATTTTTTAGAACAAGTAAAATCCTATTTTAATTAACGTTTCTCCCACCTGAGACACGGCGTGATTTATGCCATTTTCACTTGTAAATAAACCACAACACACAAGTTAGCGCTCTTGACTTGGGCGTGTGAGTGAACATTGTGGGTGATTTCATTATTTTCATCTTTGTTTCTCTCCTCATCCTCCCGATTCTCCATCTTTCCCAGTCTGATCAGTTTAGCCAGCGTCTGACCCGAATCTCATCCTTCTTGCCACTCTCGTCACAACATTCATCATGGTTTGCGTCATGGCCGTGAGTAACGAACACGTCCCTCCGCACACGCAGCCGTGCTGCCAGGAAAGCGTTAAGCTGCACACTGCGATGTTTTATAGATCTCAGAGATGAGCTATGGGTGCTAGTTTGCATGGCTTAGCCACCGATGTTCATTTACATAGAACACCACACACATTTTGGTTTCTAGCACGGAGCGACGGCGAGCGGGAACGTCGTGGGCGGATTATAAACCACGCTGCAAATCACACGACCACTCATTCCGAGAGAAACTTATTGGAATGGCATTCACAGCTAATATGGATTATGGAGGGAAAATACATATAAATGAGTATATATCAGTAGCGTGCGATGCATGATGAACGATACGAGTGTTTACACACCTACAGGGCTTTTATGTTAAACTGTGGGTTAAGTCATGGATCATGTGGAAGGGCGGAGTCAAGGTTTACAAAGGGGATTACTTCTCCAAGAAGCAAACCAATACCGGCTACTGTAGCCCGGTTCGCACATCTCATTCCCTTTCTTCGAGTTTCATTTTCATTTGTCATTCTCCTGACGCGTCTTTTAGAATTATTTTCAGAATATTCCAGAGGATTAACATATTTACGCATTTGTGTAGTTGTTTGTTTGTCTGTTTCTTTCAGCTGCAGTTGGTGGACCTGTAGAGGTGAAGCGGTAAAGAGGTTTAAATTAAATTAAAAAAAAGGTGATTGGCTATTGTGTGAAGAAAATTTTAAGTAAAGAAAGAAAGAAACAACTAGAAAAGTCAAAATAAACAAACAAATGGAAAAAAAAAAAATCCAGTGAGCTATTCTGAGGAGAAAACATTAAAGCTGCTCACTGTTACTTAGAGCAATGCTGTGGAGAAAATAAATGAATAAATAAATGAATAAAAATTGCTGGTCTGGTGGAGGAAAAACCTAAACAGCAATTATGTGTATGAAAAAGCACAACTATCAATCAATGGAAAGAAAAGAAAAGAAAAGAAAAGAAAAGAAAAGAAAAGAAAAAATAACCACCACCAGTGATCCTGACAAAAACAAACTGCTAAATATTGTTTATATTTTTATATTTTTCCTGATTTAATTAATGAGAAACAGTAATATTCACTTTTCTGCAAATTCAGAAATATACACATTTACAGTGGTGCTTAAAAGTTTGTGAACCCTTTAGAATGTTCTACATTTCTATCCGATTAAACAAATGAGACACAAATATTCTACTCGGTCATTTATTTATTGTGAGAAATGATCCAATATTACATATCTGTGAGGGGTAAAAGTATGTGCACCTTTGCTCTCAGTATGTGGTGTGTTCCCCTTGTGCAGTAATAACTGCAGATAAACGTTTGGGGTAAGAGTTGATCGGTCCTGCACATCGGCTCGGGGGAGTTTTATCCCGTTCCTCAGTACAGAACAGCTTCAACTCTGGGATGTTGGTGGGTTTCCTCACATGAACTGCTCGCTTCAGGTTCTTCCACAGCATTTCTATTGGATTAAGGTCAGGACTTTGACTTGGACGTTCCAGAACATTCACTTTATTCTTCTTTAACCGTTCTTTGGTAGGACGACTCGTGTTCTCAGGGTCGTTGTCTTGCTCCGTGACCAGCTTTCTCTTGAAATCCAGTTCATGGACAGATGTCCTGACATTTTCCTTTAGAATTCGCTGGTATAATTCAGAGTTCATTGTTCCATCAATGATGACAAGTCGTCCTGACCCAGATGCCGCAATGTTCTTTTTGGAGAGCGGTGGCTTTCTCTTAGCAACGTTGCCATGCACAGCATTGTTGTTCAGTGTTCTCCTGATGGTGGACTCAAGAACATTAGCCAATGTGAGAGAAGCCTCTAGTTGCTTAGTTACCTTGGGTTCCTTTGTGACCTTGTGGACTGTTACCCGTCTTGCTCTTGGAGTGACCCTTGTTGGTCTCCACTCCTGAGGAGGAGAACAACGGTCTTGAACTTCCTCCATTTGTACACAATCTCTCTGACTGTGGACTGGTGGAGTCCAAACTCTCTACAGATGGTTTTGTGACCTTGTCCAGCCTGACGACCTACAACAACTCTTTTTCTGAGGTCCTCAGAAATATCCTTTTTTATCCTGAAATATCCTTTCAGACTCTGATAGATCCCGGCTCTTTAAATAAAACAGGACGCTCACTCACTCACACCTGACTCCAATTTCACCTTCAAATCAACTGCTAATCCGAGAGGGTCGCATACTTTTGCCGCTCACAGATGTGTAATATTGGATCATTTTCCTCGGGTATAATATTCGCGTCTCCTTTGTTTAACCGGGTTCTCTTTATCTACTTTGAGGACTCGTGTGAAAATCCGATGATGTTTCAGGTCACATTTATGTGGGTATATAGGAAAATTCTAAAGGCTTCACAAACTTCCAAGTACATGCACATGAATTAAAACCAGGATGAAACCTGCGATCTATTCCTCGAAACCTGCTGAGGTGACGGAGCGAGATATGAAGCCAAGAGATTAGAAGAGGAAGAAAGAAGGAGAGTTCACATCGAACGAATTCAGGATGCTGAGCTGAATGAATTCCAGCGCAGCGTGTCTGGAGAGCGAGCCACAGCGACGAAGACGATCGATACTCCATCATCTGTCCTCCGTCACTCTTCCTCAACTGTCGCTCTTCCTCACACAGACCTTTTCACTTTGACTTTATTTATCCGACCGTATAGTTACCTCCTTTTTGGGATGAATGAATGAGAAAATAAGAAAGTAAGAAAAGTAAAATAAAAGAATTGATAAATAAATAATAAAGAAATCACTAAAACCCACTTTGTTCTTCTTCTTATTATTATATAAGGAATATAAGCAGATGCACTAACGTAAACGTCAAGTCACGGTCTTTAAATCGTATAATTGTCGACGAGTCACTGCGAGTTCTTTTACCCGTTACACGGCGGCGTTTAAATCGCTTATTTATTTCTCTTCATTTCGTGAAACTCATTTGTTTTGTATCGTTGAAATGAAAGAAAGCGAGTCCAAATCAAATCAACAAATCAAGACTTGCCGTTCGTTGAAGACAAAAGTATTGGCGCACTTTAAAAGGAGGAGTTGGCGTGTGTCTGTGCTAGCCGATGTGCTGCAGTGGCTGAGCTGCATTACTGGAAGATTGCACACTATGCGTGTAGGAGGCGCTCTTTCACCATTTAGTCAGCTCTTTTGTGGGCGTGGCTAAAAGTAAACGCCATGAACGTGCTTCGACGATCAGCATTTATCGACATGCGCTCGGGAGTAGAAGACTCGCGACGACAATCAGTGAGACCTTTATAAATAAACATTAGTAAAAGTTTGATCAATGAACGTGCACATCGCCACCTAGTTGACTGGAACAGAACAATTACTACTACAACAACCCCGGTTCGCTTTCAGTAATCATCGTTCTCATGATGACGTTCAGTGTATCTCATGATGAGATACACTGCATTCCAACACGCACAGAGACCGAAAGGTACGTAACCGGACACACAGTACACAAGCGGCTCTCTTCCCCACAGCCTCCACCCGAAAATAAACAACTTCTCCTCAATCTCTCTTCGGAAAGAAAAGACTCGGGGGTCAGCTCGGGGGTTGACGCATCTAAGACTAAACTGCTTCCTGGTGTGTGTGTGTGTGTGTGTGTTTGAACCATTCTGGTCTCTCAGAACCTTGCTCAGATATCAGTGAAATTTTCTCCACACACACAACATCAAAGAACTGAAACCAGTACATTCTTCAGAGCGAAGCGGCATAATGCATGGTGATTACGCTGGGATACGACAACAGCTGCTGGTGATCACAAACCCATTGAATACACAAGCGCTCTCTCTCTCTCTCTCTCTCTCTCTCTCTCTCTCTCTCTCCCCATCAGACTCTCTCACAACAAATACACACTGGAAAATAAAACAGGCTTCCATGTACTGATCTGATTGCAGAAAGTGTGTGTGTGTGTGTGTGTGTGTGTGTGTGTGTGTGATACTTCTGTTTGATTCAGGTACCTCTTGTTAATTTAACTGATGGTTTAACTGGTAGTAGCTAAAATAAAAAATAAATAAGTAATTTAAAAAAAAAACATTTTTCAGCACTGATGTTATATTTTTAGTCAGCAATCCTAACTACATGTTAATGGCAAATAAATAAACAAATAAATAAATGAATAAATAAATAAATTCCACACTGGAAGTTTTCGAGCCCATGCTGTTTCCAGTCTTAAGTCTTTGCTAATCTTTAAGCATAAATGAAAATAAAAGCTGTTAATAAATGTGCAGTTACTTTGTTTTCACTCTCATACTGAATATTTATGAACCGGATTCTAATAAAATATTAAACTGTGTGCAGAAAAAACTCACAGCCAAAACCACACCCACTGACCCTGTGTGCTGCTAATGAGCTGCCTCTGCAGAGCCAGAAACGACCCCCCCCCCATCCCCCCGGGGGGAGGGGGGAGGGGGGGGTGGAGCATATACATGCATCGTACACATGTACACAGACAATCACAAATACACACCCTCTCGGTACAGAAACACACACACGCACACTCACTACAGCAGCACAGACACTCACTAGAGCAACACACACACACACTCACACCCTCTCACCAGAGCACGACACACACACTACAGCAAAAACTCACTACACAACACTATCTCTCTTTTACTCCTACACTCACTACAGCACACGCACACACGCACACACACACACTACGCATCACTATCTCTCTCTCACTACAGCACACACACTCTCAGAAGGCGAATAAAATAGACTTACCTGTGTTGAGAGAGGAGGCGACAGGCGAGGCGTGTAGGATATAAAAAGATAAAAAGAGAGAAAGAAAGAAAGAAGAAGAAAGTCAGAAAGTATAAGGTCACGGTCAGTCAGCTTTATTTAATAACTCGCGTTGAGAGTTTGCGGGGAAAAAAAAAATCAACAGGACACACAGACGACCACACAGAAGAAGTGAAGCAGACAGGACATGAAATAAAATAAAATTCTTTCTTTCCTTCTTTCAGGTGTGCATTTATCTGTTAAATAAATAAATGATTAAATAAACGTAATTAATTTGAAACAGTACATTACACATACATGAACGTTTATTATACGCATTTTCTGGAAGTACAACATTGTTTTTTCCCGCTTTCTTATTTATTTCTTTTTTGCTTGAATTTCTTTACATCACGCCCGGCCCGTGTGTTCAGGATAACTCCTGAGGAAGAGAGACGAGGGCCGCGAGGTGCCAGACGGTTCCGTCTGCACAGCGTCTGATTATATTCAGCTCACCCAGCAAAGATTTACTCCATTTATGAAAAGTTATTGACTGCTATCCCCTGACACGCGAGATCTCTTCTCCACCCACATCTATCCACGCACACACACACACCCACACACACACCCACACACACACTTCCACAAGTGTTCAGAATGTAGAGGGATTAATATGAATGTTTACCCCGGAGATTATCTTCAGCAGCAGTGGAAGGAAAAGCCACTATAACACGTTTTTTGTCACGGAGTCACTACCTCTGAGGAACGTATCAGTCTCACTGATATTACATTTAGACATGTGTACAGTGTGCTGCACAAGTATTCACCCCCCTTGAAGTGGGGTAGTTCAATATGGTTTACAAAAAAGATTTTAAAAAATTTCTGTGAAACCCATTTACTAGTTCTGGTGCAACACATAATGCATTGGGTTCCTGGAAGAACCCAGTGTTTAAGCAGCTTCATGAAGACCAAGGAGCTATGAAAATAACGTTCTGGAAATTTTTCAATCAGCGTTTGGTTATAAAAAAAACATCACCAACTTTGACCATCTCGAAGAATAACATTAAATCCATTAGTAAAATGGAAAGAATATGGAACAAGTGTGTCTCCGCCTTGAGGAGACCCCCTACCAAAACGTGACCAGGTAAAGGAAGGGATTAGTCAGAGCCCAAGAGTAATTCTGAAGGAACTGGAGAAATCTACAACACTCCACAAACTGGGGCTTTATGAAAGAGTTGAGAACCATTTGAAATTCTGTTTGGACGAGTTAGAGACTCGATACACATATGGAAAGCAGTTCTTTGGTCTGATGAGACCAAAACGAAACATTTTGGCCTTGGAATAAGGCAGTACATTGGGCAAAAACACAGCAACCTGAGAACACCATCCTCACTGTGGAGCATGGTGGCGGCGGCGTAGTGTTCCGCGTTAACCTTGGACTCCTCCTCTGACCAACGCTCTCCTTTGGTGGATGGTCCCCTCGAGGTGGCGTCGCAGCTGCGCTGTATTCGTTCCATTTTTTTTTTTTTTTTTAAATTAATGCTCTGCATAAAGCTTAAACTTGTTCCAGAACTTTGTCTCTTTGTCTTGTTTCGCCAGCTCCTCGGTCTTCACGATTCGATTTGTTTAGGTCTGTTCTCCGAACCAACGCCGCAATAATAAAAAAAAACGTTCTGATCAATTTGTTCTGCTTGAAGCTTTAATTACAGGTGAAATAAAATAAACCGAAACGTGACATGCTGTGAAGATAACCGAGTAATAAAACCACTAATTTGTTTAATTAACGTGAAGCCAGGGAGAGAAGAAACGCAAGTCGGCCATGGCCGGAGTGTGAAACGAAGCGTGACGTTATTTATTAGAGACGTTCGGAGAGCGACGGCTACGCTAGTTATGATACTTCATGAAATCGAGCTCTTTTTCTCCGCCTCAGCTTGGACTCTTCAGTCGTGTTAGAGCATCAAACGCCGGAGGAAATAAACCGGGAGCCGTAAAAGCCTGTCGACATTTCTAGAGAACTCGGCATGATCCTGACGGCGACGGCAGACGGAGCTGCAGAATAAACACGCATAGACAAATTCAAGCCTTTACCCCTTCTGCACTCGAAAAAAACCCCGAGACCTGAGGATCAATGGGAGGCGAGAAGAATGATCGATCCGGAGCAGTGAAGACCATACGCCCTGGGTATGACGTCTAGCTTTGTATGAGTATATGTTTTGCGAACGTGTGTTTTTGCATGAATACACACACAGTGTATTTGCCTCCAGGCTGAACATAACTCAATTAACCCAATTATTGACTGTGCGCTCTTGTACACATTTTTTTCTCATTTTTATGTAATGCAATAATCAAGCATCGATATACGAATTCATCTGTGGCATGTTAACATGCATCACCTTTTTACATTATTAATAATGTTTATTCTTTCAGCTAAGCGCAACTCCAACGTTTCAGAGTCTGAGCTGATACACACGACTAAACGCATCATCTGTAGAGGCAGGCTCGTATACGTATATGAAGAAGAACGATGTACTGTCGGCCATATTTAAAGTTTGAGCATTAAAAATGAACTATAACAATGTAATAAATACGTACAAAGGGCTTATAGCGCTTATAGTCTAGTCAATCTTGCACATGAATTTGTTCTTTTTACTCTCAAAAGACCAAAACAAGAGGCGGAGCTTACTCTAATGACCCCGCTCGTTGTGATTCAGTGAGAGCAAAACAAGAGGCGGAGCTTACTCTAATGACTCTGCTCGTTGTGATTCAGTGAGAGCAGAACAAGAGGCGGAGCTTACTCTAATGACCCCGCTCGTTGTGATTCAGTGAGAGCAAAACAAGAGGCGGAGCTTACTCTAATGACTCTGCTCGTTGTGATTCAGTAAGCATAACGCCGGAAAGAAATCCAGCATTTACTCTGGCTTCTTGAGTCCTTTTGAAATCTGACTGGAGGAAAAGTCGGTGGAAATACGGCTAAGACGCCGACGGCTACAACGACGGCACAGGCAAGAAGAGACGTGTTGATTGACAGTGATAACGAATCCCAATTATATTCGTTTCCACTGATTTTATACAAACAAAGATAATAGTAGAAATACGAGCTCTTCCTTTAACCTTAACTGAAACCTCCAAAACTTTTCATTTGACTTTTCATTGTATTTTTTTTTTTTTTTTATGATTTTGCAAGTGTCAGATTATATATAAAAAAATAAAATAAAAAAGGGAAAGGACCATTTGAACAGCTACTATAAAGCGCTGCACTCTTACATACTGATGTATTTTATTTTATTTTTTACAGACGTAGCTCTTGCCTGCGCACAATGAAACTAAAGTGGGATGTTGAGATTCTATCGCCGTTATTAGTCACCTAGTCTTTATGGGAATTTTTACAAAGCCACAAAGTACGTGTTCCACATGTCGACTCAAAAGCAGCCTCCAGACATCTCGTATCCCTGAAAGACCTTCACGCAGTCAAACATGTGGAAAGAATGATCATGAGGCAGAGAGCTGGAGAAAGACAGGAGAGGAGAGGAAAGAGATGGAGTAACAGAGGAACAGGGTGAACAGGTAGGAATAAAAAAAAAAGAATGGTAAGGAATGTATGGAGGAATAAAGGTAGGAAGGGAAGATGAGAGAGAAAAGGAAAAGGGAAGGGAGGACTAGGGTGGAAGGAGGACGAAAAGAAGACCGGGAAAGAAAAGGGAAGAAGTGAGAGATTTAAACGAAGGAAGTACGGAAAACAGTAAGAGTGGAATAAGGAGAAAGGTAAGGGATGAAAACACAAGCGGAAGGAAAGTTAACGCAAGACAGATAACATTAAAGATGAAAACACAGAAAGGGAGGTAGAAAGGAAAGAATGGAAAGAGGGACGTGGACGGAGAAAGAGAAGGAAAAGATGGAAGGTCGGTAAAGTAGGAAGGAAAGAACGCGCTAACGTACAGAATGAAGGAGGGAAAGAGATAGGACAGGGATGTTAGGAGAAGGAATGATGGAAGTAAAGCCAGAAAACAGGGAGAAAGGAATCGGGTAAGGCAAGTAGGGAATGAAACAGGAAAGGACAGGAGAGGAAGACAAGATACATAAAAAAAGGACAAAGGGGAGAGAAGAAGGAAGAAAAGGGAAGGAAAGGAAATTCATCCTCAGAACAATCCTCGTCTTTCTCTTTATGAAACAGGAGTGAGTGGCTAATGAGTGAGGGAGAGATGGATATATATATCACTTCGCCACAAAGTGTACACCCGACATCGCTGAAAGACCTTCACGCAGTGAAACATGTGGACAGAATGATCATGAGGCAGAGAGCTGGAGAGACAGAGAGGTTAGAATGACAGTCAGACTGAATACTAAGTCATCGCCACAGCACTAGATGGACCTCGGTCGCTCTACGGCTTCATTGTAGGAATACATGAGTGTCAATCATGACAAGGAGATAATGTGGAGCGTGTCTAGCTGTGAAAACACCACCTCGGGCCATCGCAGAGAGCCTGGGAATTACTACAGAGGAAGAAAAGAATGGATCATCACAGCTCTCCCGCTTAGCACAAAGAAAGCTGGAGGTCTCTCAGTCGACCTCGTCTATCAAATCTTCTGCTGAGCTACAAAGGTTGCGTTCATTTAAACTGCCGTATCCGACGTGAGCCTCGGAGGGTTCGTGGATTTACGCGTCGGACTCCGACACGATGAAATCGTTCAACCCGAAATCCGTCTTGGTAACACGGTCCGAAAGGGAACCGTTCATAACGATATTTAATTTCCTGGATTGGCTCCTCCTCTAAGCGGTGTGGTCAACCGTTTCCACGCTTTTGGCAAGTCTAACTCTGTAGTCTTCTAATCTGCCACGCTTGATAGGCTGCCTAATTGCGGTTACGGAGGGTCTCTGTTGATTAAGCACACCGAACTGGCCGTTTGAACAAATGAAAAACAAAACAGGAAGCATTCGTTGGACGGGAGCCTTCAAAGGGCAACGTCAACCGTCTGGGCCCGTCATCAAGGACACACACACACACACACACACACACACACACGAGCCAAATCAAATCGAGCAGAACACTGTTAATAATGCCAACGACAAAAAAAAATAAATAAATAAATAATAAAAACATAATTGCACAAAGGCCCTGCTAATTAAGAATGAGTGCAGCAGGCCAAATTTCACTTACAGAGAAAAGAAGTGAAGGAAAGAAGGGAGGAACGAAGGGAGGAGAGACGGAGAAGGGAAAGGAAAGTTGAAGAAAGTCGGGGGAAAAAAAAGTAAAGAAAGTAAATGATAGATAAGCAACGGGAAGGAAAGGGACGAGTCGGAGTAAGAATTCACGATTAAGGACGTAAAGGAAGGGAAGGTAGGAAAGAAGGAATTAGGGGATGGATGGAGAAGGAGAAAATAAAGGGAAGGGAACGGAAGGAAAACCGTAATGAAGATGACGGCAGGAAGGCGGAATGAAGATAGGTAAGGATATTAAAAAGAGATGGAAAAAATTCAAGTATAAGCAGATGGTGTCCATAATGAATAATGAATAACGCCTAAGGCCAAAATCCCACTCCGTCCTTCTCGTTTTCATTCTCATCTACAAAACAATCCTCCTCTTTCTCTTGTAGAAACAGGAGGGGGCGGTTAATGAGTTTGGGAGAGAAG